>NW_009951855.1:205174-234671 GCF_000747805.2 Chaetura pelagica | reverse complement strand
AAAGGCCGCCCGGCCCGGCAGCAGCAGCCCCGCCGCGGGCCATGTCGGTCGCCGGGTGTTGTGACTGCGGAGAGAGGCCGGGAATGTTAAGTTGATGCAGGACTGAAAACCAAAGAATTTGTGCCTGAGGGGCAAACGGCTTCTTTTTCATTTCGTGCCCGTCAGTTGGAACTAATTCTGCACAGAATTTCAAGTGAGCCCAAGTGGGATTATCTGTGAAATGCCCGCGGACTCAAATGGGCAGTTTATTCAGGCCTCTGGACTGGATTTCGCGTGGGCTCTGATGTGTGCAGATTCCAGGGTTATCCTTCCTTTGATCGTGTTTTACCTATGGAAAAAAAATCTCTGCAGACAATCCACTCTTACTCATGTAAAATTAAAGCAATTTTTTCTGCTTTAATAATACCTTTGAGTGCTTCCATATAGAGTTCTGACTTCTTTTTAATATCCCATCTTGTTGCAATTTCCTCCTTTAGACTTCTTTGAAACTAGCTGAAGTGTTTTTTGTTGTTTGGTTTGGTTTTTGTAAATACATTAGAAGGAATTCTTTGGATGCTGCGGTTTGTGTGGAGGAAGGTGGTGTGTAAAATACTGTAGAGCTTCTTTGAATTGCCTTGTACTTTCCACCCTGTGTCTAGCATGTGCTGCCTCACACGGCTCTTTCTCAGGGCATACAGGGATTGAACTTTACTCATTTCCTTTGCATACAGTAAATGAAAATGCTCTGGTTCTTCCTGTAGAATGGAGTGCTGAGACACAGAGAGCCTCTCAGTTAGCCCTACGAGTGGGCTTTTACAAAGCTGTAGCTTGTTTGGTCCAGCCTGGAGAGAAAAGCACAAGATAACCAACAATTGCTCTTTTAATTCCTGATTTTTTTTAAAGCTGCAGTGTACAGGCAGCGTTACACAAGCCTGTGTGAAAGTGTAGGCAAGAAAAATTGTGCTAAATCTGCTTAGCAGAGGTTGGGCTCCAGTCTCAAGCTTCTAGTGTGTATTTTAAGCAGGCTACATACATGTTTAGTATCAGTTGTCTTACCTACAAAGAACATTGTTTCCCTGTTTTGTCAGATGTGCTAGTAAAGAATAAGGATCTTGCTACAGCTTTTGCTTCTCTTCTGCGGTCTACTAAATTCAGCAGTAAAAGCATTTCCTCATGCTGATGAAGAAACAGTAGAAGTAGTTTTACTCAAGCTTTGTCCTGAGTCCTTGCACAAAAGCATTTCATTAATCACTCTAGCTTATTCTGACACTAGAATTGTGCAGAGCCTGAAATTACTACACAACCTGATAATAAACAGATTATGAAAGATGGTCTCTGGAGGGAAGAATCTCTTGACAAGTCATATATTTTCGTAATTAATTAATTAATTTCCTTACCAAGGTGATGGTGTAATAATGTACCTAAAAGAAAAAGACACTGGGAAACTGTTGTGTTAGGCAAATCACATACATTTCTAAAAGAGATACACACTATTAATGTGTTTTCCAAAACCTGAATGAGACAGGAAGCTTTGCTTAAGTTGCTACTATATATTAAGAATGGAGAAAGATGGTTGAAAGAGTTAAATTTAAATAAAAGCTTGCAATTAATGAAAAAAGAATTGTCATGCTTGCATTGACTTTGCTAAGGAAATTTTTGTTTGTTAAAGGTGTAGTTTGTAAAACTGAAGGAAATACTTGCAAGAAAAGCACTTCAAAAGAAACAGGACCTGCCTACTTCTTTCAAGGAAGTAATTTTTGTAAACTGTAGCATATATTGCAACAAAGGTGGTTCTGTGGTAGATCTGACACACCAGTTTTTGCAGTCCTTATTTGTACTTTGTTAAAGAAAGTACAGCCTTTGTCTGGACAAGAGCTAAAGGTCTGATCCTGAAGATGCTCAGACAGCACTTTGAGTAGTTTACCAGCCAATGGAAAAAAACACTGAACTGGAAAAACATTTTGTGTGCTTAAAATGCCTTAGGTGGGGAAAAAAAAAAGGATTAAGTTAGTTGTAAAGATTGAATGTACTTGGTTTTGGGTGTGGAATTAGTTTTTCTTTTAGATAAGCAGTGCAGACATTTTCATCCAAATTGGTCCCTTTTGTAGCTAGTGATAAATTTCTGCAGTTTTGAAACAGCACTTGGCTTCCTACAATAAGGAGATGTTTAAATTCTTAAAAGTGGAAGTTGCAAGAGTTTCTTAAGTGGCAGTTAAATTTCATAACATGTGGTGTGATCACTTGTTGCAGGTTTCCTCCTTCAATTTTTTAGCTTTTGTCTTTCACTCAGTGCTCCATTCTAACATTCCACTGCTATTCTTTTTAGTCAAAATATGTAGATAGAGATAATATAAATTGATGCAGAGTAATTAAAAAAAAACAAAACAACCAAACAAAAACCAAACAACCCCCCCCCCACATAAAACTATGTTATAGTAGTTATTTTACTCTTGCTTTGTGTGGATCCAGAGTTTCAGTGTTCTCATGTACTTTGGTTTGGTTTCCCACTAAAGAGCTATATTCCAAAGTAAGGGCAGTTCTTTAGTAGGATTAATCTAGCATAGATGCAGCAAAGCTCTAGGGTGTTCATCCAGTCAGAAGCAAAATGTGGAAGATTGTGTCAGAATTATGGGAGTGACTTGCTGGGGGCTTTCTTCTCCCCGTGTACAAGTAGTCCAAATATACTTTGCAAGGCTTAACAAGGAATTCTTTTAACAGAACTTGTATAGAAGAGTATGAGCTAATAGAAGACCAATAGATATAGGTTAAGGTAAAAAATGGTGTCGTTAATTTCAGAATAATTTCTGGTATCCAATATGTAGTTAATTTTGGGGTAATTTCTGTTAGTAGAAAGTAATTTAATTAACTTGTAGTTTTAACAAGAACTTTTTTTTTTTCCAATTTTCAGGTAATTTATTATAATTTTTCTACTTTTTTTTATTTCCACATGCTACCATTTTAGGTTGTTTAAAACTTTTTTTACCAAGACCAGGAGTTCATAGAAGTATGGTTAAGTATAAAGTTAATAAAATTAAAGGAATGAAAGCTTTAAACAAGCATGTAAGGCTTATTGATTAACTCAAATACATAAATATTTACTAATATGTTTGAACCATGGTTTAAAGCTAATTGTATTGGTTCCCCTTGTGTGAGTACTTACTAAGGGATGGACACTAACCGTAATTCATATTTTGCTAGTGTTTTGCATGTTTTTATTCTGTTATTACAGCACTTTTGGGGATGTTGGGAGGGAAGATTTATTACTACCAGGAGAGAACATTCTGATCAAAGTTCTAGTGAAAGTTGTCTAATCCTAACATGCATGGTAAATGTACATGTGGGAAATGAAATGTGACACTTCCATAGTAAGTTTCTCTTGCTTTACAAGTAGGGTCAGATATTTTAAGAGTGTTGTGTTAAAGATGGAAAATATTGGTAGAAGAGAAAGTCAGATGAAACTGCAAGTTATTTTCAAAGTTGGTGCAGATTTCTAAAGCAATAACCTTCTTACTGTTCATCATTCACTTCAGTAGCAACCACTGATGTCAAGAATGATACTGTTTACACCAGTAAAATCTGAAAAATGCTACTTTCCACACTCAATGAAGGTTTTTATTTAAAAAAGAGCCTCCTTACCCCTTTTTGGCTTTGTCATAAGTGAAAAGACTGACACACTCAAATGGTCAATGAGTGCCACCCCTTCAAGGTGCATAAGAAGTACAGTGATCATTATTTAAATTACAGTAGTGTAGATAAATAAAAAGTATTTCCATTTATTACACTTTATATGAAATATATACCTTGTCTTATCTTGGAATAACTCAGTATTTGCCACTTGGAAATAACCCTTTTCATGTTACTTTATATTTTCTTGTTGGTACTATGCTACTGTGGAAACTTATTGCAAAAATTATCCCAGATAGTTCACTGGGAGAGTCCATCCCAGATACTTACAAATGTTTGATAAACCAACTAGTTCAATATTTCAAATTGATATAGATGTAAATGTTGAAAATGTTGGTTCCTCTTAGCCAAAGATTAAGCAGATTCGTATTTTACAATGTGTATCTGGGTGTTTGCTGGACACATAAATATCTGTGTCCAGTTTCAGTAGAAGATTAAATGCAAGAACTGTATTATTTAATGCCCTCTTTAGAAATCGGAATTCTAGTTCTATCAGCTCTAACATAGTAAAATAAAATGGTACCTATATAACACAGTTCTAAATGCTGCAGAACCTTCTGCAAAAGTTAATCTTGTCTTTCCAGTCCCTACCTGTGCAGCAGGGCCTGAACAAGTCATAAGGCCATGCTTTTTAATTCCTTCAGTCAGTGAATGGCTAAAGTCCTGTGGAAAGCTCTTTGTTTCCTCTGCATCAGTGTGAATTTCTGCCGTCAGATAAATGGCAGAGCATGATTTCAGGCACAGGGTGACACTGCTTCCTGTGCTTCACCAATTAGGGTGGTGTTCCTTGGCATGAAGAGGAACAGGGAGCTCCAAGATCTGTCCTTGAGCTGTCACCAGGCTCTGTCTTTTAACATCCACTTAAACCAGATAAGAAGGCTCCCTTTGTCTCAAAGGATGACTTATTGGCATTGGGGTAATGGTAGATGGGATGGGTTATCAAAAACACTTCTGACTGTGTTTTTAAATGCTGAGGAGCAGGGGACTGGTAAAGTGATATTTTAAAGATATGACCCTGAGTAAACAATAATGAAAAATGGTAATCTTGGCTCTGTCTTGACTTGTAGCCACCCTACATCATGTTGCAGTGCAGCAGAGATTATGTCTGTGCTGTTTTTCCATACCATGAGGTACAAAGTGCAAGATCCCAGAAATGCCAGCAACGACCGGTTTGTTCTTTCAAAGGTAAAAAACCTGCTATGCTGTATTGAGCCAGCCTGTCTGCAAAGAGCTGTCTGTAAACTATGTTGACTTGTCTTCCTTGACTTACGCTTACTTATGCTTCCATCTACACATAAATATATTGGAAATATTTAAGAGCATGGAATTGTCTTGCTTCAGAAAGACAAATAACAGCTGGTTGAGTTAAGTTGTAGCAAAACTCAAAAATAATTTAAGAGTGTCTGTATAATGTGTCTTGATAAGGTCATAACATCACTATGTTAATTCATTTTAATATCAAATAATAAATGTTGTTTTATTGTCTATAAAATCTATCAAGAAGTATTAGCAGCTGTATTATTTTTGCATAACCAATTTTCTAACGAGTAAGTCACCGTTAGCTTTTGTGCTCTACTTGTTAAATGCAGCCACGCTGTTACGCCTGGAGTCACAGCACAGTGTGCACTAATTACTGTCAGCTTTTCAGGGAGCATTATATGAAAGTTATGGTAGGTTAAGTGAATAGTTTGCATTCCTACTGTGCCAGTATGGTATTAAAGTAACTACTACTTCTGAAGACCCTATGGTTCAGAAAACACCTAAAACCACAATCTGGGCTGGCCATTAGAGTTTCTGTCCCCTTTTGCATTGTGCCCTTGCAAATCACAGGGATATTTTGATCATATGACATAAAGGCATTTGAAGGGCCTTCATAAAACATGATGTACAAAATGGCAGATGAAGGACTCCAGTGAGGCACGTCCACCTTTGAGACAGAGTTCCTCATGCGGTGACTTGCAAAAGTGCTGCATAGCTATCAGTCCTTGCATTGGATGGAACTGTTGCCACCTGTGATTGCTATGCTGAAATAAGTAACTGGATGGGAAGCAAGCTGCTATTGCTTAGGTGGTAAAACAATAAAAGAGAATCAGTTCTTCATGTTTACTTTACCTCTCCAATTAATGAGGGTTTCTGCCCAGAACTGCTAAATGGCTTCAAGCCTGCATGCTTTTTAGGCTCCTAATGACTGAGTGTATAAAGCTTACAATTTTGCATATCCTCACTCACTGCATCTTGCCTTGAATACACACATATTAAAGAAGTTCTAGTGGGTTAACATTTCCTCATCTGTTTTTTTTTATTGGGATACTAAAACTACTTGGCTGGGAGAGACCTTCTTACTGTTGCATGTTGATTTTCTCAAGGACAACCTAAATAGCCCTTGAGATTGCTGCATTCTTTGTCTTAACTGTAGTCAGCTATCTGGGGTGCTCCAAGTAGGGGCATGAAGGAATTCAAAACAGGCATCAGTGTGAATGTTGCCTTGTACAAGTGCATTGTAACTCAGTCTTTTTTTAGTGGACATAAAAACCTCATTTTGGGGTTTGTCAACTTTTGTAAAATTTTGCCTTGATACTAAGAGATTGTGAAATTTGTGCTTTGCTTAAAATTTTTGTTTTTCTCTAGGGTCATGCAGCACCCATTTTATATTCTGTTTGGGCAGAGGCTGGCTTTCTACAAGAAGCAGAATTACTGAACTTGAGGAAAATTGATTCTGTCTTAGAAGGACACCCAGTGCCAGTGAGTGTTCATAACCTTTGATATAAGATGATACTATCTGTAAAACAAGAAGCACGTGTATTTCGCAGCAAGTCTTGGTTGCCAGCTACAGTGAAAGAGAGAATCTTAAGAAGGATGATGGTATTTATGGCTTCAGAACTTCCTCAGTGTCTGCATTTGAATAAGCAGGAAAAAATGACCTTTATTGTTGCAGTGAAGTTCCCCAACAGTCCTGTATGTCAGTATTTTCCTTTTAAGAAAGGTTTATATGAAGTTCCAGCATGGCTTTTCTCATCCCTTGAGAAGCTTTGAGGTATTTAACAAATTTATATCAAGTTTGGTTACCTCATTGGTCTTTCTATTCCCAGCCAGTTGTTTCAATGGATTCTTTTTTACACCAAGTCATCAGTTAACTGTTGCCATTGAAGGCCTAGCTGAGAAGTTCCTGGGCCATAGATACTGTTCCATCTCAGAGAGCCTAGTTCGCTTGTGACACTGGTCATCAATGGAAGAAAGGAAACAGGGCAGGATTTGAAGGGACTTGCACTCTATTGTTATGTCTGAGAAACTGAATTTTGATGTATGTTGAACCATCTCCTAGCACTGAAATTTAGTTTCTGTTTCTTAATTTTAAAATAATTGTCTTTTTCTTCTCAGAGACAAGCATTTACTGACGTGGCTACTGGGTCACTTGGTCAGGGCCTTGGTGCTGCGTGTGGAATGGCATACACTGGCAAATTCTTTGACAGAGCCAGGTAATTCCATCTCCATATATAATTTCTATAGGCATTCAGTGGCAAATTTTGTGAAAATAAATTATATTTTTATCTCCATCAGGAAAAAACACCCCACCTTCCTTTATTCTCCAGTCCCAAATAGAATTTTAAATTCAGGTTTTAAATGATAGATTACTAGCCGGATAATTACAAAGCCATTGCCAGTGAAACTACCGAGGATTTAAAGATCAGCAAGAATTAGTGCATCTGTGTGTTCCTTTTGAAACCTGACAGCATTGCAAGGTGATGTTCCTGAACAGAGCAGACAGTAAGTTGTTGGAGCAGCCTCAGCTTCCAGAAAAGAATTCATAGCCTTTTTGAGACTGGTATTTGTTCCCTTAGAAGGAAGATGGAAACTAGAAATTTGTCTGTTGAAAGTCAGATGACAAATAATGGAGAATGTGTATCTAGGTAAGAATTGTTATGGTCAATAATAGCACTGTTGAATCATAAAGCAGGGCTTCAAAATGTTATCAAGCACTCGACTCCATAGAGACAAAAATTACTAAAAAAGTAGATGTCTAAAGGCAAATATGTATGAGGAGGAAAATAGCCTGATGGAGTTGATGTATTTTATGTGACAGTTCTAGTACATTCGAGCATAGGCTGCCCAGTTAATGCGTCCTACACTTCACTAGCTTGAAGTCATTTCTGTGAAAGATGACTTGCTGATTTTAATTGAGTTTAGCAGATGCTACGTGTGGAAAAAATCTAACCAGTGCTTACATGAGAGAAGAAAAAGGTGGTCTTGGATGCAGTACCGGGGAGCAGCTTATGTGGAAGGAGTTCAGATTTAGCTGAAGGCAGGTGGGGTTCAGATCAAAAGTCTGTTACTGAAAAATAAATTGTTAACAGCCATCTTGATTATTTTGTTTTAATGTTATGTATCTGAAGGCTAATTTAGTAATCTTTTTCACTTTCAATAGGTAATAAACATTTCTAAAGCTTTGTCATCAAAAAAGGAGCAGGGTAATACAAGAAAAATTAAAGCAGGGCTTCAAAATGTTATCAAGCACTCGACTCCATAGAGACAAAAATTACTGCGTCTGCCATTTGTTTTGTGGACAAAAAAAGTAGATGTCTAAAGGCAAATATGTATGAGGAGGAAAATAGCCTGATGGAGTTGATGTATTTTATGTGACAGTTCTAGTACATTCGAGCATAGGCTGCCCAGTTAATGCGTCCTACACTTCACTAGCTTGAAGTCATTTCTGTGAAAGATGACTTGCTGATTTTAATTGAGTTTAGCAGATGCTACGTGTGGAAAAAATCTAACCAGTGCTTACATGAGAGAAGAAAAAGGTGGTCTTGGATGCAGTACCGGGGAGCAGCTTATGTGGAAGGAGTTCAGATTTAGCTGAAGGCAGGTGGGGTTCAGATCAAAAGTCTGTTACTGAAAAATAAATTGTTAACAGCCATCTTGATTATTTTGTTTTAATGTTATGTATCTGAAGGCTAATTTAGTAATCTTTTTCACTTTCAATAGGTAATAAACATTTCTAAAGCTTTGTCATCAAAAAAGGAGCAGGGTAATACAAGAAAAATACGGCAGCTGAATTCTGTAGACATCAGACAGTGCTCCTGCTAACTGAGTTACCTAAATAAAATGCTTCAATGTTTAGAAGAGTATTCTACAGTATCATGATTATGCTGGTTATCTTATTCCTTAATTCTGGTTTTGGTTATGCTGCATGCTTTAATCTATACTTGAGTTCATCCCCAGTGTATAGTTTCCTGAAGTTAAATTATTGGTCCTTCCAGATAGTATGTGGTAGGAATGAGGAAGCAGACAGTAACCTCTCCTGCATTGTTAGGGATCTTGCTGAGTCACAGTGACAGCGTTTAATGGGCCTGTTCATTCAAGCCTGGTAATAGGAGGCTTAAGACCTGATTTTTTTGAGGCAAAGGTTTGAAAAGGAGTACAGTATTCCTCATTTTATTTTTTTCATGTGTAGCAGCTCAGAAGTATTTTAATTTGTTTAAGGTTACATAACATGTCTGAAGTTAAGGCATTGAGCAATGGGAGTTGAGTTTGGGATAGAAGAAGCAGTGAATTCTCACTATGAATTGTTAGAGGTGTTTTCCATTTAATTCAGTTGTGTTTACTCATCAAACTGCTCTCTTTTGTTTTAAATTTCTTCTCTAGCTATCGAGTGTATTGTCTGCTTGGAGATGGAGAGTTATCTGAAGGCTCTGTTTGGGAGGCCATGGCCTTTGCTGGGCTTTACAAGCTTGATAATCTTGTTGCTATATTTGATGTTAACCGTCTTGGACAAAGTGACCCTGCGCCTCTGCAGCATCATGTTGAAATTTACCAGAGACGCTGTGAAGCCTTTGGGTATGTGTTTGGAAGAAGCTCACTATAGTCTCCTATTTGAAACTAAATGTTTTATTTGCTTTTCAGAATTTTTCAAATGAGCTTTCAGCTCTTAAAGGATACCATCACCTGTCGTAATGCCTGACTTTGGTCTTTATTTGTACTGCAGGAATATTAAAAGTAGCAGTATTTTTTGTTTAGAGGAAAAATAAAAGGACTGCTGAATCAGATAAATTTGTCAGAAGATCCTAAAGCAGTTTTTATCACACTAAACACAGATTTTATAACTGTGACAAAATGTACATGGAAGCCATTACTCATAAGAGTGTATTTGCTTTAATTTAGTTTGAATGTATCTTCCTGTTTAGATGCAAAAATCCATGACAAAAACTGTCAGATACCATAGCAGCGATGCAAATTATGATGGAGCATTTTCAATATTTTAATCAACTCCCATTGTCAATTTTTAATTGATTTCTAGGTATTTAATTTGTTTTTTTGATTAAAAATAGCTAATATGCCTGAAGATATCTGGAATAACGTAGTTATCTGTGGGGTTTGCATTTTGCTAGTAGCTCTTAAACCCTCTGAGACTCATTTTGCTTTATAAAAAAGGGACTGTGATATGTTATGATCTCAGATGAATTCTAGTTCATGTTTCTGGCATACTTTGGGTCTCTTAAAAATACACTGCACTGGAATGAAGTTAGTGTTCATTATTGTAATTGCTGACTACCAGAGAGCATCACATGCTAAAACCCTTTAGCAACAGTTGATCTGTTTGTGTTCTTAGCTGGCATGCTATCATCGTTGATGGGCACAGTGTGGAGGAACTTTGCAAAGCTTTCGGCCAGGCCAAACATCAGCCAACAGCTATCATTGCAAAGACTTTTAAGGGCAAAGGAATATCAGGTAATAAAACATCTATTGCTTTGCATACATGTGTATATAAAAATATGTACGTAGTGCTGCAATAAAGGTGCAGTCATTAAAAAATATAGTTAAGATTTCATAATTAGAAGATTGGTATCCTATCAGCTTTTTTACTTGTTTCTACTACCATACAGTCTGAAAACTCAGAATTTCACCCTATTGTTATTTTTTAATTTGTTACCATTTCTTATGGAGGACATTAGATTGGTGCTTCTTGGAAGCAGGCAAAGATGTGGCTCTTGGTTCCTCACATTATCCAGCAGGTGCACTTCAATGTTGAGTGGGCTTTTGGAGATCCCCAGGTTCAGAGTAGGATTTCATCTGCTCTCAGCTGTACTTTTTCGATAGTGACAACTCCAGTCTTTTCTAGTCCAGTGTAAATGCATGGAAAACAGGGAGAGATGCTGCATTGACAGTTTTGACAAGACTGCAGGAGGTGTGGTACATAAACTGCCTGGTCATACTGCAGGTTATTCCATATGATCTGATGTGTGATTTGTTGAAATACAGGATACAGTAGTCTGTAGATTATTTTGTAGGGTAGCAGCTGTTTGAATTTTGGAGTTTCTGATGCCTCTAAGATCCTTTTGTAGTTTTCACTTAGTGTGAAACATATCTAAATGCCATTGTCTAGGGGACAGATGGATGAGCAATAGCATGCAGAAAGTCTTTCAAACTCTTCATACTTCTCAACAGCATTAGTGCTAAGAAAATTATTTTGGTTCTTCCCAGCAAGACATGCACTAGCTGCTGAGCATTGTATCCAGAGTGGAGCAAATGCATTCAGTGGGTCAGAGGTTGCCATGATTCTGTTCAGCAACAGCTTTTAGCAGCACTCAGTGAATTTGCCTTTCTGACCAGATAAATGTTAATAACAATATATATTAATTCCATTTCATTGAGTAAGCTAGAAAAATTCATTATTCTTAGTGACTTAATTAGTGAAAAGCAGCATAGCAGCCAGAGAGGTAATTTTGCTGCTAGTACTCAGTGCACATCAGAAGCTAGTAAAATAAAGCTGTAAAACTTCAGGTCTTGTTTGAATTAGCTTGGTTAAGTGTTGTTTGAAACTCAGCTGAATTTGTTTATTTAGGCCTAGCTATTGAAATTTCATGTTAAGGGGTCACACTGATTTACTTGTGCCACACTTAGGGACCAAGTCTTTTAGATGCCAATTTTAAAACAGTTTCATTAGAAGACACTGGAATTTTGTCACTAGTTTGGAGTATATGGAATTTAACTATTTTTGTTACATATTTAAACATGTCTGTCTTAATGCAATTGAATACTATTGTAATTGTTTGTAGTGAGAATAAGGAAGTTCTTCCTTGGAAGACTATACTAGACTATCCTTCTTCACTGCACTTTCATCTGGGTAAAATCTGCAGTGAAAGACATGAATTGTTTTTATAATTTTCTTATTTGTAATGTACTTTTACTTACACAGGTGTTGAAGATAAGGAAAGCTGGCATGGAAAGCCCCTTCCGAAAAACATGGCTGAGCAAGTCATTCAGGAAATAGATGACAGAATCCAAAATAAGAAAAAACTTTCTCCAGCCCTCCCGGAAGAAGATGCACCTATAATAAATATTAGAAACATTAAGATGCCATCTCCACCAACTTACAAAGTGGGAGAAAAGGTACTCCCTTTTTCACTGTTTGTCAGGTATCTTAGAAGTGTCAGGCTATATAGTGGGTGGCAGGAGGGTTGGTGTTATACCTTGCCACAATTTCAACTATCACCTCTTCACTCCTATTCAAGTGTCCTGGTAAACACCAACCTCTGTGGTGTGACACACTGATACTCAACTCACTGGGCATTGAAAGAATATATTAAAATATAAAGACTCTAATAGTTTGTCTTCATTTTGTGATCACTATCTATATTCCAAACTATGTGTAATTAAATAAACTCCATGAGGCTCAGTGAATTTCCATGATTGGAAATCAAGGTTTTCAAAATTTCCCAGCGGGATTGGTAGGGAGTTGCTGATTTCAGCAGAGATGTGTCCTGATGCTTCTCTGTATTTTTGTTTACTCTTCTGTGTGTCACTCTTCTCCTGTGTACTTTTGATACTGCTAACATTTAAAATGTTTTTTGTTGTGTTATGGTTTTACTTATTTATTTGTTTGTTTTCAATTCTATGCGCGTGCACTCATGGAAATACAAGAAAATAGGAAAAAAAAAAAAGCTTCTAGAAACAGACAGTTACAACAGAATTGCTGTGTTTTTCTTTTCCCAGTGGGCTACCCGCAAAGCTTATGGTGTTGCACTTGCAAAACTGGGCCATGCTAACGATCGAGTGATTGCTTTGGATGGAGACACAAAGAACTCCACCTTCTCAGAGCTTTTTAAGAAAGAACATCCCAGTCGCTTCATCGAGTGCTACATTGCTGAGCAGAACATGGTGAGGGGTCTCTTGGTTCCATGAAATGCTGGTATTACACAGCAGCATCTGAGCCTACTCAGTCTGTGTCTTTGAAGAGTGGGGTTTTAATACTTAATTTTCACATGTATATTCATGGCTACTTAATTTGACTTGCTCACTTCTTAGGAAAAACTAGGCTAGAACAAAAGCTTAGGAGTATCATACAACAGGAGTGCTTCTAATCATCCTTTTCTAAATTACCTTTGTTTTTTCCTTTTTTTTTTTTTTTTTTTTTTTTTTTTGTCATATTGTCTGCATTTCAGCAGAACACAAGGAGATGGCAGCATGTAAAAAACAGTAATGCTTTCCACAGTGTGATTTGTAGAGATTTAACTCTGAACAGACTTTTTAGGGTGGCTTTTTTTCTTCACAGGAAATAGAATGTCACAACATGACAAGTTCTGTGCTAGATTGGGCCATAAAGATGAGGACAGAGAAACAGTTAATAAGTTTAGCCTGATGACATTTGTAGAGAAAGGACTAAATTTGATAACTCATCTATTTGTCTGAGTCTTCAGTTGCCACCTGTATGGGTTCACTGAAGCAAATTAAATTAAAGACAAAAATTATAACCAAAGAACCTATGGACTGTCTATGGTAAATTTCATACTAAGGCAGTTTCATGAGCTTGAGTCAGACATTTTATATGCACAGCAGCTTAGGAGAAACTTCCCATGAAGAGCAGACCAATTTCTGTAAAAAATAAATGTGTGGGATAATTGTAACAATAAACAATTTAAGGCCCTTGTTCTAAATTCCATCTTAATGAAGAATGGCCCTTTTAGTAAATATCAGTCCATTAACCTAGGTAAATCCATTCCCACTTAGTAATATAATTTTTATCTGCTGGAGATAGTAAAACTATGCCCTTTGGACTGAAAATCTAAGCCTTTGATCCAGGAAAGAAAAGGATAGGTGGGGGGATAAGTCTTAAAACTCTGTGAATGGCTGCTTGGAGCAGATGAAGGAAAGAAGCTGCCAGTAATGATCAATGATAACAGCTAGCAGCTGAGGCAAGGAACAGAGGAGATGCTGGAGGATAGATACTGGCAGAGTGAGTTGCCTCCTTTCCTCTTTGGAAAGGCAAACAATTAGGAGCAGGACTGAACAGAGATTTTTAATCTGCATTGAGAGCTTCTTGCTCAAGTTTTACAGTAGGAAGTCCCACAGACGATCTCTTGGAGTAAATGAGCTCACTGTTCCTGTACAATCTCCCTCTTTTCAGGTGAGTGTTGCAGTTGGTTGTGCCACTCGTGACAGAACCGTTGCTTTTGCCAGCACCTTTGCTACCTTCTTCACACGGGCGTTTGACCAGATCCGCATGGCTGCCATCTCGGAGAGTAACATCAACCTCTGCGGGTCACACTGTGGTGTTTCCATTGGTAAGGGCAGCCTTGGTGTATTTATCAGCAGTTCCACCATTTAGCAGAAGTATCTGGCAGTCAAACTGATGATGCCTTGTGGAGACAACTGGTAATACAGCTGTGATGGTTTAACAGTGGCAGTGTTCATAGGAAGTCATATTTGCAATTCACTTTTATCAGACACATTGTTATGTTTAGAAAGATTTCAAGCCTTCATCAATTTATCTGCCTTTTTTTTTATCCATTTGTCCTGATAAAAACAGGACTTTTCCTTACTAACTTTTCTTCTCTACAAGTACAGAGCGACATAAACACATCAGATTGAAAGGGGACAGCTTAGGTTCCTTTTTGTCTTTGCAGTTGACATCCTCTGTGATGAGAATTGTTGTGTGGTTATTTACTGTACCTTTATTTCCCAGTCCCTAAAATGAGAAAGTAATGATACTTATCCTTGCACAGATGCTTTTGTCCACCAATCTCAAAAACACTTTACAAGAGATAAATATCTTTGGTTTACTATGCCTTTGAAGATCATTGATTTTAAATAATTGCTTCAACTTATCTCGGTATTTCTTACTACTGGAGCAGTTAATGTGTTGATTCAGAAGACCCAAAAACTCCAAGTACTGATGAAACAGGAACTGTGAAGCTGTTACGCAATTCAGGAAATTGGCAGTACCTTCTCTGCTCTTTGCTTCTCATCATAAGTGTTTGGTACATGCCAGATCATACTGGAGTTTGATTTTGGTTTGAGGGAGGAAGGGAGCTTTGTTTTTTTTTAATGAAATGCATAGGCATCACCCATGAAAACAGGAGCAGACTTGCATATCAAGATGATGCCAGTAGGCATTCATGCTTCAAAACCTAGTAGGTATTTACAAGGAAGAAGAAAAGAGAGGAGAGCTTACAGGGCAGTAAATTAAGGCTCTCTGCATACCTCAGTTTTTCAGTAGATGTAATAGTGGTTTGGAGGTTTGGAGGAGGGCTGGGGTTTGTTGTTTTTTGGATTTTTTGTAAAGGAAAATAGTTTAACCTGTAATATTAGTAAAGCTTTAAAGATGCTTTGCAGACGTGTGGAGTCTCATCCAGAACCTGGGGCTCAATTTACAGCTGTATAGAGTGTGCTTTAGTGGTGGAGACTGTAAGTAGAGTGTATCAGACTGTGGCTTGTTTATGTCATTAAGGGAGGGATTCTATTAGAAACCTCTTTTTAAAATCAATCCTCACACCTCATCATAGTTTAGTTCAATCCAGTTTAAATCTTTTAGCAAGTAGCAAAGGGCTTTGGTGCAAAAGCCAATTAACTTTTCTCATTTGAGAAAATAAAACTCATTTGGGTTACCTGAATTGACTCTTAGAACTACACTTCCAAGTTTCAGCTTCCAGCACTTTAAATATCCTGCGGGGAGCTGAGATAGTGAGGTGCCTACTTGGCTTTATAAAGTTGTTTGAGTAACAAATCTGATTCAGGCCTCAATTTAAAAAAAAAAAAAAAAAAAAAAGAATTTGAACACCAAGTTCTGAATAGTAAAAGTAATTCATGGACATCCTTTAGCAGTTAGAAAAATCAATTTTAAATAGAGGGGTATGAATTAAGTGTACCTCCTATTAGAACTTTAGGCCTGCATGGAATTCAGAATTCCAACCAGATCTGTGGTGAAGACTGAAGTGTATGCAGTTCTAGGTAGACCTGAGCTGCTGCACTGAAATTTGGACCCATTAAGCTTATGAGAAATAACTATCACAATGACCTTCTGAACTTGTACTAAGTTCACTCCTAGACAGTAGCTGCTGATGACCTAAACATCTAATGAAACATTAAACATGCTTTCAAGACCACAAGAGAAAAATGGAAAATCTGTTTTTTTCCAAATGGAACATACAAGGAAAGAAATCACAGTGTTCATCTGTCAAAAATGGAACTACCAGTTGTTTAGATAACCAGTTTTTATATTCTAGACTTTTGATACTGTTTATAGTAAGCACTATTTTTTTAAAAATTAAGCTAAACATACAGGTTTTTCATTTGTGATTGAAAATTATTCTAATCTGCATGACCCTAAAACCACATATGTTAGGATTTTATAAAGATGCACTTAGGGCTGAACTCAACTTAGTACTAGTCTGTGAATTTCCTGTCTGGACTGTGAATGCTGGTATTATCTGCACCATGTTAGCAAAAGCAGGACAAACAGAAGTACTCTCTTCACCTTGGATAAGATTCTGATTCAGATACCTGTTAATTTTGTTCTTCATAACTTCACTTTTCTTCTATGTATACAATGTGGGTGCATTTTAGGAAAGGGCCCACTGGGATCCCACTCATTCAGAGTGCCTACAGAGCTAGAAACTCTGATGCTGAGAATTTTTCTCATGTCTTGACTGAAAGCTGAGGCACTCTCTTTTCCTGGTTCTTGCTTACTTTATTAGTAATGTATAGTGGCAGAGTTCAATGATTGATTTCTTTAACATGTTTATAAAGTTCTTCAGAGTTTTGTGCTGCTCTTATGAAAAATACTCTCCTCCTTCCTCGTGAGCTCGTCCTTCTTGAGTAACAGGTAGTGGGTGCATGTGGGAAGGCTCATTGCCCTGCTTCTGCTCGGCAGGCTGTGACATGACTGGATTCAGAAGTCTTTGCATGGTTAGTTTGGAACAGTGCCATTCCCAAAGCACCCTTACATAAGGTCATTGGGGGCGGGGGGTGTTGTGATGGTTGTTTCTTTATGGAAAATCATAACATCCAGCACATGTTCAAGATAATTAATCCTTTTAGTATTGAAAAATACATACCCTTCATTTAATCTTGAAGTGAGTCTAAGAATTTGAGAGGAGTTGTACCAAGTGCACTCTCCTTTTCAATGGAACACATTAAATTCTCCTTCCACATTTCCAGCAGTTTAAATGTAGAGGAACACTATTGGCAAGTATAAATTTTGCTTGTTCAGCCTCAGTACCTGTAAATCTGAAGATGCCCAGATACGTTGTGATCCCTTTTTTGTATCTGTATCCTTCCTAGTTTGGTTGTCTTCCTTTTGTGTTGTTCTATTGTTACACTTTTTAGTTTCTATTTTTTCTTTTTAACCCCAGTTCTCTTTCTTTTTAGTCTCTTTCTATCCTTATTTACTGTTTAGATGGTTCCAAGTTTAAGGAGAAGATGAGTCTTTTCTCAAGCAGGTAGAATTGCATGTCCTGTGTGTGCCTGATTTTATACTCTTTTTTTTTTTTTTTTTTTTTTTCCTGGTTTTAAATTGAACCTCACTGCTGTGTTGAGTGATTGTTGAAAATGTGCCCTTACTCTTTTGTAACCCTGGTTTAATTCTTTTAGGTGAGGATGGGCCATCTCAGATGGGACTGGAAGATCTGTGCATGTTCCGGGCTATTCCCACTGCCACTGTGTTTTACCCTAGTGATGCTGTAGCCACTGAGAAAGCAGTGGAAATAGCTGCCAACACCAAGGTTTGCATCACACTATTTCTTAGCCAGAGAATAATTTATTTTTTTGTTGCTTCTGGCATGTTTCTTGCATGTCTCTACCCACATAAGTTCTCTCAAAGGCTCCAGTGTGGCAGTGGGATGTTTTCTTTGCATGGAAAAGTTGCACGCATTCTGTCCAGGCTAGTGCAGAATGAACAGTCTGGAATGCCGTGGGCCAGATTTGGGGAGATGTGAATGATTTCACAGCAATTGCAGTTTGGGTCTAAATTGGCTCAGAAATAAGGACAAGTGTAATTCTCTTGATGGTCTTTAGTGTTCAAAAAGTACATTCCTAGTATGATATCTCACAGGTCAAAATGGAAGGTGGATCTGGAAAGATTACGTTTATCTTGAGGATTTTGATCATCAAGTGCTTGTACATGAAAGCAAAAGACAGATCTGCTTAGTAGTCTAAGAGAGTCTTCATCTTTGGGAGAGACTTGAGATCTGGTGCTTATACTATGCCTGTGTCACTGGTTATCTTTTGCTCCTCTGTTGCCAGTGATGGTTTGCAGTTAAATTGCATTGTGGCTGAAGATGACAGAAACTTCCCATGTGCTGTGACAGAGTTTCTGACCTCTCTTACTTTCAGCTAATTGAAGGCAGTAACGGAATCAGACAGAAAATTGCAAGTTACCAGCATGCTCTAAGATGAGGTTAACTGTATTGTAATAGTTGTAACCACCAGCTGCTGAAAAGGGACTAATTGCAACTGGGCAGAGAGGGGGGAGAAAAGTTTGCTCAGTAGAACCAGAGGTAACACAGAAGGGTGAAAATGACACAGATAGAAAAGTTGCTTTGCTGTATATTTCCTTCATAGGGTTTACAAACTAGTTTTCTGATTTTGTAACTTACAACATGTTTACTTTGAAACAGGGTATTTGTTTCATAAGAACTAGTCGTCCTGAAAATCCGGTCATTTACAACAACAATGAGGACTTCCATATTGGACAGGCAAAGGTAAGTATTGTCCAGATAAACAGAATCAGAAAAAATACACAAAGTTCCTCCTGTAAAAGCCCCTTTCTCTCTAAAGCTTTCCAAAGACAAAGATCTTTTTAGAAGAATTTCCAGAAATGTTAGATATATCAGTAAGATAAATTGTTTAAAATACATTGAGCCATTTTCTTGCAGGTGGTTCTGAAGAGCAAGGATGACCAAGTGACTGTGATTGGAGCAGGAGTCACTCTGCATGAGGCTCTGGCTGCAGCAGAGCAGCTGAGAAAAGGTGATCAGATTATTGGTACTCTTTTCTCCTTTTCCATCATTTAACACAGTAAAGAAACCAGCAGCACCCAGCCAAACTGCTCACCCTTTGCACTGGTAAACAGTAGTGAAAATGTTATTGGTAGCTGGTCACCTGCTAAGCTGACAGAGTGCAACATCTGCCAATCTTGCCTATTAGAGTAGATTTTAGTTAGATTAGCAGCATTAGTAGCCATGAAAATTGCCAAACTGAACAGATCAAAGTCTCCTTAGAATTGCCAATCTGTCTGAAAGTGCCTGGCAGGCAAGAATCTTGGAGGAGGTGTGTAAGAAGCAGGAGTGGTCCTTCCGTGGCATGGGCAGGCACAGGCACCAGCACAACAGAGCAGTCAGGCTGGGGTCAGTGAACAGAGCAGTTGTGTTGTGCACTCGTACACAATGCTCTTGATATGCTGTGTCTTTGTCTAGATATGGTTCACTGCTAACTTTTTTTAATGAATGTATCAACATTTAACTAGCGTGGGAGGCAATAATCCTATGATAGTGCTGAAATGCTCTGCCATTTTGCAGCAAAGATAAAAAAACCTTCAATCAAATAAGAAGAAAAGGAACCATCAAAAATTCATCTGTGAGTCAGTAGCCTACACCCAGGAAGAGATTACAAGTAGTAAGATAATACAATTAATGCTGCCTGTGGCTTCTGGGTAGTTTTGTATGCTTTATCTAGGTGGGCAGATATTTTGTCATTATGTTTATCTGTCAAGCTTAGGACATCCTGAAAGTTGTATTTTCAGAACTATTGTTACTATTCTGCACTGTGATGCTCTGCTGATCTTGATATG
Source organism: Chaetura pelagica (assembly GCF_000747805.2). Classification (NCBI taxonomy): domain Eukaryota; kingdom Metazoa; phylum Chordata; class Aves; order Apodiformes; family Apodidae; genus Chaetura; species Chaetura pelagica. The sequence continues at coordinate 214,945 of NW_009951855.1, read as the reverse complement.
TGAATAACCAGCTATGGAGAGAGAATCCTGTAGTGCAGAGGCAGTGTAATAATTAAAATATATTGGCCACTCAGAAACAAAACTGTTAACATAAGGCTTCTTTATGTATGATAAGAGTTGACTCAGTGTTCAGCTAGCCAAGATCACACAAAACCTCGTGTAATTTGCTATTCTTTTTGAACAATCACCATTTGTACATAGCTTTAATGAGCAGTCTGGGCTTGCCTTGTGGTAATGGGACAATCTCTGGTTGTGGTGCCAAACCTCAGGGTGCTACCATCAGGGCTGGGGCAGTTCAAACAGGCACACCTGGCTGGTGGGCAGCCTGCAGTGAAGAATTCAGAATGCCTACAGCCTGAAGAAGCAGGAGGAGATCCTGCTTAACTTGACAATAAAGTTAAAGGTGTGGCAAAGGAGTTGTGATGGACAGTCTGAATAAGAAGGATTTCCCAGTGAATAGATTCTGCTCTTACCTGTGGGAAGGCCAGGAGGTACTGTTTTGCTGTCAGCACTTCTGATGAACTTGAGTCACGTATTCAAAGCTTTTCTGCCTCAAGAGTTTTGTCTGTGGAAAGGATGGATATTTCTGTTAGGTGCATGAAGAAAGAGTACATACAAAAATCAGGGTTGTTTGGAATCTGTGGTAGACAAGCCATAAGTACAGATACCTGGGAGTTGATGTAGACAGTTTTCACAATAGCTCTAAAAAGTGTCAGGGGCTGTGTGTACCACTTACGTTGTCTTGCATTCTCTAAATTCATGTTGCAAATAATTTCATTCTGTTTCTGCAGAAAAAATCTTCATCCGTGTGATTGATCTTTTCACTATAAAGCCCCTGGATAAGAAGACAATACTTGAAAATGCAAGAGTGACCAAAGGCAGAATCATCACTGTTGAAGATCATTACCATGAAGGTAAGCTGGGTCTAGGTGGTCACAGCCCATACAGTTGTTCACCCAGGGCTGGAAGCTCACAGCTTCTCCTGACCTGAGAGAGAATATGGGACTCATTCATTTAAAGGAAAAGAGAGGTTTTAGTCTTTTTCATTGCTGTTATGATTAGAAGATGACACTGAGGGTTGAACGTTTCCTGATGTAATGAGGTAATCAGGGCTGCCTTTCTGATTACCTTGGCCTTGAGTGCCCTTCTGTATGCTTGGTCCAAGTGAAGTCTTGATTCATTTGTTCCCAGTGAAAGTGTAAATTGCTGCTGCGTTGCAGAGATTCTGTGCAGAATGGTCTCAGAATGGCTTTAGAGCAGCTGCTCTGCAGTTGTTAGATTGCAGGAGAAGCCATTGCTGTGCAGGTTTCTTAAGTTTTCCTTGTGTTCAAAAGCTGGATTCCACGTTGTTTTGGCAGTGTCTGCAGTCACTCTGGGATAAATCCTTCTGTCTCTCCTTTCTACTTACCCAATCAAAACCTCTGCTGGGTAACTTGAAGCCATTTCCTTTCATCGGGTCACTTGTTACTTGGGAGACCACCACCTGCCTCACTACAGCCTTCTTCCAGGTGGTTTTAGAGAATGATAAGGTCTCCCCTCAGCCTCCTTTTATTCCAGGCTAAACACCCCCAGTTCCCTCAAGTGCTCCTCATAAAACTTTTTCTCCAGACCCTTCACCAGCTTTGTTGCCCTTCCCTGTACTCACTCCAGCCCCTCAATGTCCTTCTTGTCATGAGGGGCCCAAAATTGAACACAGGATTTGAGATGTGGCCTCACCAGTGCTAAGTGCATGGGGACAGTTACTGTCCAAGTCTGCTGGCCACACTATTGTTCATACAGGCGTGGATGTTATTGGTCTTCTTGGTCCCCTGGGCATGCTGCTGGCTCATATTCAGACAGGTATTGACCAACACCCCCAGCTTCTTTTCCACCACGCAGCTTTCTAGCCTGCCTTCCCTTGGCCTGTAGCACTGCATGAGATGGTTTTGACCCAAGTGCAGGACTCGGCACTGAGCTTTTTTGAGCCTCATACAAATGGCCTTGGCCCATCATTCCAGCCTGTCTAGGTCCCTCTGCAGAGCCTTCCTACCCTCAGGCAGATTAAAGCTCCCGCCCAACTTGGTGTCATCTGCAAACTGCCTGAGGGTGCACTCGGTCCCCTGGTCCAGATTATTGATTAAGATATTAAAGAGAACTGGCCCCAATACTGAGCCCTGGGGAACGCCACTTGTGAGCAGCTGTCAGCTGGAGTTGAGTCCACGATCTGCTGCTGCTTGCTCTCTGACATACTGTGTTTGCAGAGGTTTGCAGGAGCTTGTCTGTGCAAACAGGTCCTGTAAGGATGAAACCACATGCAAACAGAGAGCAGATGTTGTGAATTGCATGTCAGGCTTTGCTCTTCTTGGGGGCAGATGGAGAAGTTAGAAGAGAAGCAGCTGTGAACTTGGGCATTAGGAATATATCTACTCATAGAAATTAGCGTTTTCTTTTTCCCTGGTGCTCCTGCCTCAGTGTCTCTCCTGCTGCCACACAGTTCCCCGTTGCATCCTTTCTCCCTGTCACTAATAGTGAGTCAGTCTGAGCTGAGCTCTAAGCAAAGGTTGGGAATATATTCTGTAACCCAGAGAGGTGCTTAGCAGCATGCAACAGGCATGAAAAGATGGAACCCCTAAATGCTGTTGGTGAGAATTAAGCCTTTCAGTATATTAAGTACACTTGTAAGTATGTCTTGGTCTAAGTAGATTTTTAAGCCTGGCCTTTGGTGGCTGATGCTGAAGTGGTGAGGGCTTCCTGACAGCTCTGTGCCCTTTGGAGGTGTGTTTCTTACTGCCACTTTGTAAGTACTTCTGAAGTGTCAGGCTGGATGTCCTCAGAATGCCTTTGAAATAGGGAATTGTTTTCATTTCACATATGGGTAACTCAGACATACATTGTGATTAGTGTTTCTCATCAGCATGTGAATCAAGGATTTAACTTGCACAGACCTTGGAATCAGATACATGCAATCTGTGTGTTCCCTGTTGAAGCATACAGTTGTGTGATGTGTGACTCTCTTCCACAGGTGGCATTGGAGAAGCAGTGTGTGCTGCAGTAGTGGGCGAGCCTGGAATCACAGTCCATCGCTTGGCTGTGTCCCATGTACCGCGCAGCGGGAAGTCAGCTGAGCTGCTGAGGATGTTTGGCATTGATAAAGATGCCATCGTGCAAGCTGTAAAGATGGCAGTGTCCAAATCAAGGAATGCAGAGTAGTTTGAAGCATCTTGTGCTGTGTTACTGAAAAGCAGCATTCAGAGAAGTACTGTAAGTTTAAGGCAGGCAAAGGTGCTTTATGTAGAGAGTTCTAATAAAAATACCAGCTTAAAAAAACCTTCTGGTTTTTAATCTCTTTCTTTCTTTCTTTCTGGAGTTTTTTGCAGTGGGGTGACATGTGAGTATTTTCAGTCATGGAAAAAACTTCAGGTTATTTAATGATTTGTGGCAGCAGCCTTAGTCTGTACAGGAGGAGCATTTTCTGCTTGGAACTGACCTTCCCCACTGTGAGCTCCAGCAGGGGGTGGCTGGGTGGTCACTGAAGGTCTAAGCAGGCTGTGCTCCAGCAGGGAAACAGATGTTGGGCATTGTAGCCCAACAAATCAAGCAACCTTTTTTTCAATGTTTGGCCAGCCTACTTCTGAAGATTAAAATCCTGTCTTGAGGAGAGACTGGTGAAAAGGGGGTTCTTCCCTCACTGCCAGAAGAGTTCACACAGAAACCAGCCATTCGGTAGTGGAAAGCAGGACCATGTATTGCAGGAGGAGGGTGGCTTATGCCTTTGCTTCAGTCCCTCTGCAGTGCCCCTTGCCATTTAAAACCAAAAACAAGCACCTGATGTGCTGGACAGTGTGGAAGAGGAAGGAGATGTCCTAGGTCCTGAGGAGCCCATGGGGAGAAGGTGGCCCAGCAGAGCTGTGGGAATGAGCAATGAGCCATGGGCTCAGGAGGGAGTGGCTGAACCCCTGTGAGCATGAGCTTATTAAGGAGGTTGAAATTCTTCACAGGAACTTGTATTATGTTTTTGAGTGCTTGGCCAGTGCTGCAGCAAGGGTGAGACCAGAGTGAGAGTGCTGCCATTGGGCAAGAGGCGGGAATGTTTCAAATGCTGAGATAGACTCAAGAAGAAGGGTTTGAAAGAACAGCAGGACATTCCCAGACACCCAGGAGGATGCAGCTGACCATGGAAGTTGCCTTTCTATAGAATTGTCTCTTCTGGTGTGGACTGATCTAAGCTGGGTGAGCCATTAACTTCAAATGATGGGTTCCACTGGGTGATTTGTAAATGCTGTTTTAAAATGTTTTATTATTTTACCTTTAAGCAGCTTCTGTTTTAAAAAAAACCTCATTTTGTTGACTACAAAGTACCAATTTCAGAACATATTTAGTGCTAAAATGTTTCTCATCCTGATGAGTCCATAAATTACCTTTGAGGAAGATGTTACATAGCAGAGGAAACTAAAAAAGCAATTTCCATCAGAGCAAGGTGTCTGTGCAGAGTTTTTGAGTCACCCAGAAGCCATTTGACATTAATAACACACTAAGCAAGAGTTTATTTGCAGACTACCCACCATTTTGGTATTACTTTCTAAAAAGACATGTAAATAGCACATGTAAATGAAAATATAAATATTACTGTATAACTAACTTGTATTCATGCTTACTGCTTAAGCTAAACCCTCACATGCTAGGCACCTGCTGTGCTGGGTTGGTACAGGCCTGCATGCAATTGCTGATGCTTCTGGATGTGCAAATGGAACTGCTGCACACAACAACCAACACTGGTGCTTTAAGTTTAAAATGAAGTACAACTAAAAACTTAATTTTCTGAGCAGGGCTTGAAATTGCTTTCTTAAAACTCTGGGCTATTTAGGTTAATGGCTGTTAGATCTAAATTTCCTTAAAACTGTGTTTATGGCTCTGTCAGACTTCATTTTTCTATGAAGACCTTACATGTTTTCTAAAAATTTACAAGTATTCCCTTTTTTCAGTTTTTTTCAATGATTGCATTAACCCTACATCTAGAATGTGTAACATGACCTTATAAAAAGAATGTCAAAGTTGTACTTTATTTTACTCAAAGAAAGAAAAATGCTGGGGGTTGAGTCAAATCAAGCACTTTTCCCCTCAGAAGAAGAGATGATATTTGCTGCTGTTAATAATCTCATTACTGCACCATTATGTCACTGCATGTAACATCTCACCCAGCTTTCACTGGGTGCAATCATTACATGCCCACTATATTGAGTTCTGCCACAATTAATTAATATGCTTCAATGCTGTTGCACTGTTGGGGCTCAACTGTGTAAGCAAGCAGCTGGTGTTTGCCTGGTCTGCTGCATCACAAGGGGTGAAGAGGAGGTGGCTCTGTGGCTGCCAAGATTCCTACTGAAACATCCAGAGCTTAATCCAGAACCGGCTGAGGATAACATTGGGCATTTTGTTGATTTTGACAGGCAGACTAACATGGTTGCATGGGGAAGGGAAGGAGAATGTTTGTATTTAATGGAATTAAATATATGCCTACATCACGGTTGTCTTATGAGCTCTGCTGAGCCACGAATCACTGCAGAAGAGAGAATAGGACCCTGTAACACAGTTCCACCTTTATTTTTGAGGGGAGGCAATTATGTCCTATGGTTTAATAATATAATATTTCATACTAACCATTATATTTTTATGTTTGCCTCACAAAGCAGTTCTTCTAATACTATGAATTCAGGCAGCAGGGTTTTGTGGGACTCTCCTGCAGTACTCCTAGGCAGCTTTCCTCATACCTGCATGATGAAGAAAAAGAAAGCTGTCAGGATGATAGTGTTCAAATTGTCATGTATCATGCAGCTTTTCAGCATTCTTCATATTTTGTGTTCATGAACACAGACAAACATGAGCCTTTTTGAAGACAAAAGTAGCCCCAAGCCCTGATTTTTTTAATGAGCTATAGAATTACTATTCAGACTTTTTTAGGAAGATAGTTAATACCTCATACAGGGCAGAGTATTAACATTGTGAAAATTCTTTGCCACAGGAAGAGTCAAGAATAGTTAATTTTCAAACCCAAGCAGCTGTAAATAAGCTGGAGTGAAATATTGGTGGGGTTTTTTTTAGTTAAGAACATTGGAAATTTTAATTTAGAGAAGTTAGTCTTAAGACTTGACCAAAAGGAAGTACCCAGGAAGGTCTAGGGTATATGCATGCAGTTAGTAAGATCACTTGTTACCTCTTGGCCTGAGCTTGTCAATCAGAGGAACAAAACTGTGAAGTACACTCCGAATTCGATACACTGAGTGTGAAAACAAACATTTTTTTCAGGATGAGCCAGACAGCAATGTAAAGCATAAAAAATAGAAACTTGGCAAAAACCAAACACTGATCCTTGCAATATTAATGAACCCAAGGTTAAACACGCACTTCTGCAATATCATTAATAATGAAGCAGTGACAAAACTGACTGCTGAAAGAACCACCCACAACCTACCAAAATATTAGCACACAATTACAAAGGGTACTTCTGTTCCCAGTTGGGAAGCCAGAACTCTCTGTTAGGTGCAGCCTTCCTACAACATCTCTAGAGCTTGCCCAGTAACCCCTTTTTAAAAAATATTTGCAGTAGCTGCTGTCATCCAGGTTCTGCTGAGAGCTCTGCCTCAGGGTGTTCGGCTGCCTCAGTCTCAGGGGAATGAATGGCAGCCTGAGCGCCCAGCACCTTGCAGAGTGTATCTGGGAAGAACTGCCTTGCTGCTAAAATTGTATGTTGTCATAGCAACTTAGTGTCCAGCCATTGCTGCAGAAAGAGGTGACTCAGGGTCTTGTGATCCTTAAGAACAAAAAATGAATCAACCTCTCCCTTCAGTGTCACTAAGACATGTTTGTCTGCAGCCCATGCATGGAAATGGGATGTTACATGACAATTACATGAGGATTCACAGATTCTCAGCACGAGCAGTTTAATGGGACTCCTGTCGTTTAATGACTCTGTGACCTTGTGTCCTTAGTGTGGATGCAGAGCTGGCTGCCATATCTACACTTACCTAGGCCAAAGTATATCCCAGTCGTTTCCAAGGAAGCAAAGGTGATTAAACCAACTCCAAGAGAAATAGTCCAATCTGAGGAAATAAAATAAATGTTAGACTTCGTTTGTTTTTCTAGTGTGCAACCATTTACCCTTCTATTGAAGTCCTGACGTACCTTTGTAGTAGTAGAAGCAAATTAGTAAAGCTCCAATTGCAAAGCAAAGAATTACAAAATGAAAGAATTCATCTGAAATAGAGAGTGAAAATCAGGTCACATCTGCAGGCATGGCCCTCATGGATGCACCTTTAGGCACAGTGCATCACTCAGCCAATAAAGTTTATTTCCACATGAGATGTCTCACACACTAGACTCAACCGCAAAACATACACGGACACAACTAAGTTTTCATCCAGAGATCCTATTTGTGGACTAAGGTTCAAAAAAGTTGACATCAGTTGAATTTAAAAAACAATAATTTAAAAAATTACCATCCTTCCGTACGCCCATCCACCGAACAGGCCACTGAGGGAGGTGAGCATCCTCCTGAGATGCTGTGGAAAAGAAATGTAATTTATTGGCATGGAAGTCTGAAATTAAGGAGTTTAAAGTTCATTTCCCTTTTTGTCTCTGAAATAAATTCTCAGAGTAGAACATTTGTAAAACTTTGTTCAAAGAAGAGCTTTGTGAACCTCTCGGATCAAGTTATCAATTATAAAAACTCCCCAAAAAGAGCAGTTTGGAAGTTGTGGGTTTGTTTTTTTTAAAAAAGGCATAATCAGGTGGTTGCATTAACAATGCAGAATTGTTTTAGAGCATTCTGGATCTTTTTTGTCTAGTCTGGGACAATCACTAGTCTTAGTATTACAGCAGGGGAATAATGCAGTAGTAGAAGGGAGCTTCAGTTTGACTGCTAGGTACTGTGCAGTCACAGCTACAGTGACACAACCATCTTCATTACCATATGAGTACCATCCATCTACTTAAGCCTGATGTTGAAGCATTTCTGAACCCCCCAAATTAAGAACTGTAGCTGACAATTACTCTTCTATAGACAGCTGTACTGATGCAGTAGAAGAGCAGCACAAGAACAAGCTAGATATTTTTAGAGGATTAAACAGAGGTTTAAACTAGTTGTGAGCAGAATTCTCACATTCTGTTCTTTCTCCAAGTGTACTGGCAAAGGTCAGACAGAGCTGACTATTGTACAGATTGCCAGTGACATGTTCAAGGAAGCTTTTTCCCTTTTTTGTTTGCTGAGCACTTGAGAAGACCTCGAGGCTGTCTGCTGCACCAAAGCTTTTGCGAGTTGATTGATCTGAAGTTTTAGATGCTGATTTCACTTACTGGGCTGTGCAACCAGAAAACCACTGAGGATGTACCAGGAAAATACTGGAAATACACTCCAAATGAACCACAGACTCTTGCTATTGTGCTTTTGACCCATGATGCAACTAAACTTTTTCAAGAAATTCTGTCCTGGGTCACCTGATACTCGAGTCACATTTTAAAATTTTTTTATTCTTTGAGCATTCTGGATTGTTCTGGTTTGGGGAAAAATTAATTTGATTATTAATGTTAACATAGCATTGCATTACTCAGACTCCAAACATTCCTCAGTGCAGTGCTATGAATGATCTATAAATGCAGAATCTGTCAGAACATCCACTCATACTTGGCAAGGGTCTGTTGGATTACTCTGCTTCCTAAATGCAATAGTCCCACTGTAACTGTAATAATGGAATGACTCCCAAAGTATCTCCTCTATTAAAGCAATACCATGCATTTTAATAACTAGTCTCAAACTTAGACTTTTTGATTAGGAAATATCTAGGTATCAAGGATCTGCTACATCCATCATCACTAAGCAAACCTCAGTCCTGAAAGACAGCATCCACAAGAAATACTTGGGTTCTCTTGTTTGTATTTACCATCTGCAATTGAATCTTCTCTTCTGGTAATCTCTGAAAAGAAACACAGATTTATTACTTCTTATGGTAAAAAATACAGATATATTGTTTCCCACCACCATCAGTACTAGCAAGCACAAGTAATCACCTGCTTAAAAGTGACAGGAAGTTAAGTAAATCTAAAGGGCCCAAAACCAGGTAACAATAAAGTGACTACTTCCAGTGATCCCGGATTGTTTGAAATAGCTGGGCAGTAGAAGATCCATGGCCTCTGTGTTAATATCCAGTTGCCAGAACTGAAGCTGGAGCCAGGCAGAGCTGCAATCACAAGCACTGCATATGTGTACACCTAAACCTGCCCAGGGCAGTAGGCACCATGTCCTGCACTGGCTGAGTATTTTCTGTCTACCGTACTGAAGTAACCTAGAACTGAAAAAACAAAGACCAAATGCCAACTGGAAACATACTGGACTCCACTTTCTGCACCTGGCAAGGTAGGGAGAAGGTTGTGTTACAATCTATTCCTCTGCCCTGGTATTTCATGTAGCTTCTTTGTCCTCTCAAAAAGGACTGTCTGTCAGGCTGTCTGCCTCTCCTAACTAATGAATGTGGCCTTGGCCTGGAAGTGTTAGGGATAGGGTCAGGGCGTGTTTCCATCTCCTGCTGCTGCTCAGCAGTCACCAGTAGAAGGAAATTGGCCTTCAGATTGGCTAGCTGTGCAAGCCTCTCATCTGGTTTCTCTGGTGCTTGTCATCTGGCTTTTACCTCATATCTGCTGAGGAATGCTCTGTGCAAAGTGAGGAAGGCATCCAGAGCTGAGTCTAAGTCTGTGCAGAAACCAGGTTCCAGCTTCCTGCCAGTCTTGCATCTCAGTTCAGCA
>NW_009951855.1:192668-204701 GCF_000747805.2 Chaetura pelagica | reverse complement strand
TCAGCAGGAGACTGAAGGCTGCAGGGACTGCTGAAAACTGTCCAGCTTTCTTAGGAAAGACTGAACAGTTGCCCAGTAAAATTGCTGGATTTTGCCCTGAAAAGAATGACAGCTACTACAAAAAAATGGGTTAACCTGTGACAACGCCTTGTACAAATCAGCTATCGGTCAGTCATTGTGACAAGCTTGCAATAAAATATCTGCACTGTGCCCAGGTCCAACACCAGGCTAATGAAACCAGTGGATTTACAGGCACTCAGGGGGGTATTTTTTAATATAGAAGCATGTGAGAAAGGAGAAACTGCAGTTAGTTTTCCTTCCAGCAGGATGAAGTTATTTGGGAACGCTTACCTGAATCTCTGTAGGGAACAACCTCAGCTGGTATGCCTAAAATATTACGCAAAGATGATGTAGATTAACATCCCTAATGAACATGCAGACCTTGCTGCAGTCCCAGCCCATGCAGCTCCACTGCAATCAGTGTGGTTGTGTAATGATGACAAAGTGGATGATACCAGCTGACTCCTTAGAGGCCAGCTCTGCTCTGGGTTATGCCATTTGAAAGTGGGAAACATGAACAGATTTTTAACACTCCCCATATTCTACCTCACAATATCTGCAGTCAGGAAGAATCAGACTCCTGTGAGACAAATTAGATCTCCTAATGTCAGTTTAAATGAACTGCTCTTACATCTGGGCTGATCGAAGCCTTAACATTTTTACATCCATAGTTCTATACCATAAGCTGATAGCTATTTCTGTGTGTTGACACTGTGCATTTTCTTCACATGCATTGTACATATTTTCCATTTTTCCTTTGGAAGTACAGAAAAAGCCTCAGAAACAAGATCCAAGGTATGGTCCTCACTAATGATCTCGGGGCCCCCTGCAGGCCCTGCAAGTAGTGGCTCTGATAGGTATTTTCCAAACTTTGCTGCATTTCAATGGCAGCTGCGCAGACCCAGGCAGCAGGGCTCCCCCAACACCAGATTTTGCTGTTGTCCTGGTTCAACTGCAAGCACAGGGCATGTCTTGAGTGTTACTATTAGTTATGTTTCATCTTGTAGGAAGTGCCCTTCCTACAGCCTAATTCCGACTGCTCCTTTTCCTACGTCTATACATGTTAATACACCTTTGTTTAGAAGCCAAACTAAAGAATGCCATAAACTATCCTTTTTATGCTTTATATTCATTGTCTCTAGTAAAAAACAATACTGAAGCCACTTTGTCCTACCTCCAACTAATTGGCCTTCAGTCTTCTGTCTTCCTAAATCTTCCCCGTCACTGTCTGGAGAGAGAAAATATTTTTCCATCAGATTCAGGAACAATGTGCCAGCAGTATCAGAAACAGCAGCACTATAGTTGTTTACTCATAATATAAAAATGGCTGCGGGATATGTAGGTGAAAATAAAGACTTTGAAATGCAAGGATCATTATTAGCTGCTTTTGCCTCACAGCTCTATTCAAAGCTGGCTGAATTGGAGAAAACCAGCAAAATCTGAAGATGGAATAATTTATATAAAAGGGTCTAGGAGAAAGTACTTAAACACATACCTCATCAGCACTGCTAAGTAGCTAGAAAATTTTCTGTCTAAACACAACTCATTTTATGTTAGTCAGCTAGTGGCTTTCTGTGACAGAACAAGCCAACGTCAGCATTATCACTTGCACGTTGCCTGTCACTTCTTAGCCTCTCTCCTTTTCTATGAATGAAATGGTCTGGTGGGAGCTGGAGTGAGTTTTGACACACTGTTGATGTTTGCTAACAGGAAAAGAAATGCTAGACAAGGACTATGGCATTGCCAGCCACTGCTCTACACTGACTACTCCTTGCCTCCTGCTATAGCACATAGACCATAAATGCACTGAAGAGCATAGAAGTTATGATCTTACATTTGGGAAGAAATCTTGCATCAGATTTCTACGTTTCTGAAACTTCCAACTTCCACAAGAGCAGGAGGCAGCCACTGTTTTGCTGATAACAAATTTAGAGGTACTGATTATTTTGTGTGTTCTCTCTTTTGCACAATTTCTTACTTTTTTTCAGAGCTCTGCAGAACTGCTACTGAACTGGTGCAAGTCTGCTGTGTGAATCTCTTATGAACATGCAATCAGCCTGAAATACGTGCCAGGGAAAAGTAAAATAAATCTTCTTTACCTTGTGTATCTTCATCCATGGACTCATGGGATGAGTCTTCAGAATTGCTTTCAGCTTGTGAAAGTGTGAGATTCCTTTCCAATCTCTTCAGGAGTTTCAGTTTTTCATCTGTTTTATGTATAGAGAAAAAATATTAGAATCAAAAATTTACATTTTCTCTCTTTTACAATTACAGATTTCATAATGCCTTATTAAAGGGTTTTTTTACAAGAAATCAGATCCTTAGTTTTATTTCAGCTGTGTTTTTACTACACAAGGAGCAGTACAAAACATTACAAATGAAAGCATCACATACACTACTGTTCAGACTTTCTTCAGTGGTTGTGGTAGATGCCTGAAGTTTGATATTCTGGCCTTTACATTACCCATAATGCTACTCCTGTGAAAATTTCCATTCCCTGAAGCAACAGGAGCTGCAGCTGAAAGATGCTTTAGCTGGAGAATGGCTGCTCTCGCTTCTCTGGCCTACTTCTCCCTTCTCCCCTGTGACTCCTGCGGGGCTCGCTGTTTCTGCCGCGGTGCCAGCACCCTCTTGTGGCATCAAAGCCTCAAAGCCAGCCAGGCCAAATCGCCCAGGAGGAGCAACCCGCGGGAATGCTTCTCCTGGGCCTGGCAGTGAAGTCGTCCTGGCTTCTGTGAGTGAAGTTGCAGCTTCTTAACAGCTTCTGTGCTGAGGGCTGGCACCTCTTCATTATTAGTTGTAATTAAATGTTCGGACATATGCAGAGAGACATGATTCCCTCTGGCTGCTCACTGCAGAGAGCAGGAAGGAGGTTCCTTCTGTGACAAACTCTTGTACTCCGACACATAATCAAAGCTGGGAAGCTGTCCAGGCTGGGAGGTCTCTTCCCTTCATTCACTCGTTTGATCAAGGCAGAATCAGGAACAGGGATTCCTGAGGGTCTCCAGTTAAATTCAGGGTCAATTTAAGTGAGTGCAGCTCTGTGATCTACTGAAAACAATTAATGACTCTACAGACCCTGTGGAACTGCACTTAGTTTCTTACTGCACAACCTGAGTGGCATCCTCTGTCCACTCCTTTTAGTTATTACTACATGTACTGCTACTGTCATTTGCAAAAATACTTTCAGTGGCTCAGCTTGGATTTCTTACCAAAATGAGAGCTCAGAGAGGTCCAGGATGGGTGGGTCCATGCAAAAGTGTCCTGTGTGACATTAATCCAACTAGACAGGAAAAACTAGGGCACCACTTAAAGTCAGAGAAATTTCTTTAGCATCATCAGCCCAGGACATCCTCAACACACAAGTTTTTTTCCAAGCATATATCAGAATTTTCAAACTGGTGTCAAGTCTCACTGGCACTGCAGTAATTTTAACAAAATAGCTGATGAGCAGCCAGGTAGGACTCACCCTTTCCCTTGGAGCTGGGCAGCTGCCTGTATCCAGATAGATTGGTTGTCTTCAGCAAGAGGTAAAGAACAGCCACTGCCCTGACTCCTTTCTTCTTTACGGTTTCCAGGCAGGTTGCACAGCCTCCAGGCAGGACACTGCAGCTGTTGAGGAGCTGAAAGGAAGGTAAGTAAATAGCAAATAGTCCTCCCAGTAAAATGTATCCTGTAAAAACATACCCTGCTATACAAATTAATGTTTCTCACCCCATCTGTGGGAAATGTAATTCCCTGCCCCTACTATACAAGAGGGAAATCAGGGACAAAGAGTAATGCCAAAGATGGGAAGAGAAACGAAAACTCCATTCAGGAACTCAGAGCAGTCACTTGGGAAAAAAAACATGGTGTGTAACAGTAAACTATTTAAAGAGCTGGAGATATATAGTTATAGGGCCTGAAAATGGACATGCAATCTCTGTGGTATCTTACAGAAAAATGTCAGTAACAACAGTCCTGCCCAGAAAACAGTGAACTGAACTGATCCTGAAGAATTTATACAAATCCACTTATTTTTTTCCCATGGAGAACAATGTAGTAAAAAGCAGGGGGCTGTCTTATTTAAGTGCCCTTCTACAGCATTTAGCATGTTTTAGACATGGCTTGTCATAGCACATAATTGGACTGTTTTTCTCTCCCCAAAGTATAGCAGAGAATTATAAAGGTATCTGTATAACATTGTCTTACAAAGGACACATGTTTCTTTAGTAACTTACATCGTTCTTCTCTTCAGTATTCAGGATAGGTGGGTCAGTGGTGGCTAAACATTTCACAAGTGATTCCCAGAAGGATTGGTTCATTTTCTCATGATGCTCCAAGTAATTGGCATCAGCAGTAAAAACCTTCTGGAAAACATCTGGCAAGAAAAACAAGCAAATCACTGTGCAAGCTGCAGAGGTGAGCTGCACAACAGTGTTCTGTGGTGCTTGGTGTAAGTAGGCGTGGTGACACAGACATCAGACTCTGCAGCATGTTAGTGTGTAGGAGAGAGTAGTGCTGCGTTGTATAAAGCAACTCAGTCTGCCAGAAATCAGCAGAAAAATGTCAATAGCCCATACAAATTACTGGTGTCTCTCTGATGCCACTGTCTCAGAGAAGCAGGGAAGTATTCCCAGCTGTCTAACAAATGCTTAGTCTGACCATGCTATTTTACAGATAAGCACAAAGACACAAAGGACTGGATACCGAAGTATTGAGATAGCTCACTAGGCACTTAATGCACAGAAAAATCTTCTTCATCTCTCTAAACTCCCACAAGCACATGCCCAAGGCCTAGTGAGAAGCCTGTGGAAGAGCTGGGAACTGACTGCTGGTCTCCCTTGTACAAGCAAGGAGATGGATGGAGTCCGTTTCCAGAGGAAACAAATTTAATTGACTCATTACCTCTCTAGCAAACACTGTTGTGTGGTGTGAACGAGCAGAAGCTTTGACCTCTAGTGCTATGCTTACCTTGCTGTTCTTCAGATAGATCTGGGAATGGGACATTAAGGTGCTCCATTGCTGTGCCTGTTGGAAATGGGAGAAAAATCGATTTAGAAACAGATTAGTTTGACCTTCCCTACTGTTCTGCCTTACACTTGATTTTCTGCAAATGTAGCATCTATCTTTAGGCACTTGAGTTTTGAAATCACTTTTCTGTTGCAATGGGGGTTTCACATCATGATTCATTTACACTCCTGGACCCAGTCTTGACTCCCCTGAGTCTTGCTGGCCTGGTCTCTGGTTATTAAGAAAGAATAAAACTCTGATCATCATGAGTACAACCTAAAGAAGCCTGACTTGATCATGCACATTGTTGTCTTTTTTACAGCTACCAAGGTGTCTAATTAACTGTTTACCACTGATGTGATTAACTTAATAGGCCCTGTTCCATTCACAAAACAGAACAATTATTCCATACCTTTGACATCCTTATACTTTAAATGTACCAACTGGGGAGAACAGTAGAAATAGTTCATAGGAGAGCCCCGCAAGATTTGGAATCCTTGTTTTACAGAAGACTTTGAGACTTCAATGTCTATTCTTCCCAAGATGTCATGATAAAGAAATATCCACTAACTTCATGTTTATGAATGAAAAAATTGTGTCAATCCAGATTTCTTACTGCTATTTGCCACAGAAACGTAACAATCTGACATCCCCAAAATACAGTGTTTCCTTTTTTTTTTCAGTAAACTTGCCCCAGAAATGTTGTTTTGAGGCTGTTTGATGCTGATGGTGTATTTTTGGTGGTGGTTGTGGTTCTGAATAGTTGCCTCTGTCTCCTGCAGTCCTGGCACCCTGCACTGACTGTATCTCCCCCCATGCAGCATTTCTACTAAAACACCACTGTTTTGAGAGACTGCAGAAGATTTTTGGGGAGAAGTACAGTTCCACTATGCTGCGCACAACAGGAAAGCAGTTTATACACCCACAGGTTTTCTTGCAATATAACTTTTGGGTCCATTCAACAAAAGACTTTCAAATCAAGCAGTTTGCAAACTGGGTACTTCCTTTAAATTTTCCAGGTGGAAAACTGTTTCTTTTCCTAAAGGCAGTTTCAGCTCTCTAGAGACCATCACATCAGTTCAAAGAGATATTCTAACACAAAATCCAAACAAGATTCAGTTAATACCTTCAGAAGAAAGTATAACACACAAGCAAAACCACCTTCATTCTGGAAACAGAACACCTTTTAAGTGTGTCAGTTCTCAGATAGAGGAAATTAGATGGGAACAGACTCCAAAGTAGCTGCAAAACCCACCCCTCCTTTGGAACCAGGGTAAAGGTCCCATGTTTTTGGTATGTAGGTGATTCTGGGAGCTTTCTCCTTTCCTAGGCTGTAAGTGTTCTTCAAGTGATGAGGTCCTTAGTTTGAAATTCTTTTTAGCCACTGGTTTACTGTTTGAGAAAATGACATAACCTCTTTAATCACTTCTAGAGGCTAAGGCCAGATACTGCTTGCTTACCTCTTAGATGTGTTGTGAGAAAAAAACAGTTTAATATTTTAAGAGCACTTTGAAATTATTCCTGATGATGAATCTATGGAAGACATCTGTGATGGTAGGTACATTGTATTAACCACCTGATATACCTGGAAACTGGTGAGTTTTTTTGAACAAACAAGCTTTGACCTCTATGGGTTAGACTGCTATAAGTTTTCACCTCTCCCACAAACCGTGCCTGACTTGCAGGCTTTGCTGATGCTGTGTGACAGCCATGGGAGACTGTGAGCACCAGACAGGGAATGCAGGAAACACATCTGTCCTCGCTGCCTGGGTAAGCAACAGCTGATGCTGAAAGTCAGAACCCAGCACACCACACCCTGGTTAAACTTGTTCTCAGCTGCACGGTAACAAACACGGTTTCTGTGCAGTTATGTAGCTCCAGCTGTGGTTTTCAGCCTTTTTCAGTATGTCACACCTTCCTACTTACTCAACTTCAACCTTGCAACAGGGTTTGCTTTTATAAGTTAAATCCTTTAGACCTCTTTGTGGACTGCACAGTTGAAATACCAGGCCTAAAGGAACAGAACTACTTTAAATACAAACCCTTATTTTCCAACTAATTTAACTCCATTTCATTAATATATTTATAAATATCCACAGATTCTTCTACTGAGTGAAATTCAGGGGGTTTTCTTTGAGTCTCCTAATGCCTAGTGAAGGCCACTTTCACTGGCACATCCAAGGCACCATTGCTCCTGTGACATGAACCTGCTCCTGTGACATGAACCTGTGGCAGCAGTTGCCTCACGCCAGCTTTGCACCATCTCAAAGGCAAAGTGAGCAGGTAGGCAGTAGCAGGCCTGTCCCACCACCCGCAAAGGAAGAGCAGATAGAACACTGAAGGCCAAGGAGATTCTGTCAGTCTCATTTGCTATCTCCGATTTACTTTAAAACTGTTCACTTGCTGGCCCAAATGACCAGGCTGCTCAGCTGTACCAACCATAGAAACATATTTGCATAACCATAAGTGCATACACTTTTGCATCCTGCTCTGATAAGACCTGGATGCTACATGAGGATGCAGGCACAGCCAACTTCTTATCCCACCTCCCTTTCCATACCTTCTGCACAGCAAACCCCAGCCACTCACCAAGCTTTATATAACTAAGGAAGTTGGGCTCCTAGTTTCTGATAGACTATAGACAATTAATTCCCCTGTAGCTCTTTTGGAAAGAAAATCAGATCAAAACAAAGGATAAGTACAGGCATTTAATTAGTGTATTTTTTAAAAGCAATTTAGTTGATTATACATCACAATGAGAGAAGGATAATGATATACTGGCATTTCAGCCTGGCCATGAGCTCATTGAGGAATGACACCAACAACAGACCTCATCTTGCTTTCCCCAGAACAAATCAGCACTTAATTGCAGTGAGGTCTTTTGAACACATCAGAATAAAATTTGCATGCAGTCAGATTTCTCTTAGCTGTTTAGAAAGCGACACTAATAACTGCCACACAGAACAACTTTCTGCTTAGCTGCTGAAATACATGAGTGAAATTGTTCCATGGACTAGCAAAAAAATGTGAGTAAACTAAGGGTTTGTTCAGATTTTACTTCAAGACAAAAACCAGACAATTCTAAACCTTTTCTCCTTCGAAACTACTTTTAACTTTCATTTTAAATTACATGCTGACACCAAATCTTTTTAAATTTTCTTTTTAAAAATATACATTAAGCCTCTCCTTGCCCTTCTCTCAAACCAAACCAAACCCAAAATCCAAACCCAACAAAACCAAACCAACTTCAAAAGCACACCTGCAAGTCTCAGGTTGGTCCTAGCGGTTGGTTTCATAGGAGGATGTCCTGGAGGGCTGTGGTGAAAGCTGATAGTTTATTCAGCAGGACAACAAAAACTGATCTGTGCTGACTCAGTTCGAAACCCTTCCTTCTCTAGTCTCCTCAGGCAATACAACTACTGAGATAATTCTGCTATTTGTCTGCTTACCTTCCACTTGTCAAATATAGTTGAAATGTGACTGAGAAATAGCAAAACCCAAAAACTTTTCACTCATTATGGCATCCTTGAACACAGGCACATCGAGAGGCCCCCACAAGTGCATGTCACCGTGGGGAAGGCAGCTCCCTGGGGCTCAGTGTGACTGTCCCCAGCAGCAAGGAGCAGGCACAGCCTCTCTGCTCTTTGCTGCAGCACCAGAGCTTCCTTCCTCCCCCGGCTCTCACAGCAAGCCCAGACACAGTGGATGTGCTGCTGCCAGCCCTACACCCACAAACGTGGGGTAGTTTGCTGCCTGTTTTCGAGCCGTGCTGGTGAAATTACAGCAGTTACATACACCATTTGAAATTACCTGGTTTGTATTTCTCCTCATGTGCTATGTGCTCCTCCGTGCGGTTGCCGGAAAGCTCTGAGGGGAACAAAATGAGCTCATCAGAAGACAGAAAAGCTTGTATTTATCATCTGCGTAAACAAAGGCAAACAAATCTTCCTTTACACAGCAGTTGCTTTGAGGATTTTATAGAAAACAATATTAAAAGATGGGGAAGTCCAGTCAGGAAGACACAGAGGCTACAAGGAAGTCCTGTGCCTTGCTGCCACAGCACAACCCCTCATACAGCATCGTGATCCCTCAGGGAAAAATCACCAACCCAGCAGTGTTCCAAGAGCCACGACACAACCCCGAAGCACCCCTGGTCTGTCCCCAGAGGCTTCTGAGCTGCTCCCTGGTGCATACCTGCAGGGCTGTGCAGTGGGCCGGGATCCCGGGCCAGGCGTGGGCAGTGATGACAGGCGAGTGTCGGGGCGCGCTGGCCTCACGTGCCTGCCCTGACTCACAGCCAGAGCAGCAGCTCCACAGCATCCGGCAGCCACCCTTGTGCTCCAGGCAGGGCAGGAGCAGCCCGTGTTTTCTGTGTCTGTGAGCTCCAGGGAAGGCAGCAGGGGCCGATCCTACCAGTGTTGGGGAAAGGAGTTGGACAACCTCTGGCCTGTCTCAGGCACCGATGGGCCTTGGCAGCCCTGCCTGTGGCTGCTCCACACAGCCCCTGCTCAGGTGCTCTCTCTGCCCTTTTGCAGCAAACCTTTCTGGTTTGCTATCTGTGCCTCTTATTAAGGGCTTGAGTTCTGATAATAGCAAATACCAGAGATCAGGATGGACAGTCCTGAAAGATAAATGTCCTTCAGATCTTTGTGTTGTCCACAGGCAACTTCTTGCATTCTGGCAGCTGCTTGCATGTCCTCACGGCCTGGCAGTGCGGCACCCATGTGTTCTGGCTCTTCTTCTGTATAGGCTGTTGCACACTCTTGAGCACTCAAGAGTACCAACTTACTTTAATTACAGTATTAATGCACTGTCTTCTGGCAGGAGGAAGAGACACAAACTGTTTCTTGTAATCCTCACTGGGTGTCTTAGAATAACCTGAAACAAAGCATCACTGTCTTTGCTTGTCCTGTACCACTAGTGACTTTATCAGTGCCCTCCTCCAAGTTCTTCTCATCCACCTCTGATGTATGTAACTCCTTCAGCACAACATTAAACTGAAGCCAGCCCAGAGCCGTTTTCTGTTCACGGGCTCCTTCACTAGCAGACAGTGGTTTCTGACCCAGCCAGCCTTCAGTAGAAAGCAACCAGAGTAGGAAATGGGGAGAGCAAGACCTCTGCAAGTATGACAGCAGAAAATGCAAGTGCACATCAGCACCTAAGATCCACCAGCTACACTGAAACAAACTTTTTCACCTTGTTTTCCACTGTAGCTGCCTCTGGGTAGATAATTAAATAATTAATAAAGCTTTAGGCCAGTTCTTGCCTTTGGCCCCTAGAACTCTCACCTAAAGAAGTCTTCTGAGCAACTTCTAGGTCTGCTCAACCTGCCAGTTGCTGGACTAACACAATTTTGCCTTTGGCTCCAATTCAGTAGGAGTTGTTACACTGTGGTGTTTAGAGTTCCTTTTTCTTAGCAAGCATTGCCTCTGTGCAAGCATGATGTTTGATCACTTGCAAACGTGGCTGAAGAGCAATAGCTGGCGTCACAGGAGACTGGCAGGGACATTTCAATAACATAGCGTGTGTATTGATTATACACGGTCATGCTGGGTCATCTGTTAAATTAAGCTGTTTCACCCTGGTACAGTTCATTCATGAGGAGGAAGCATGCAGAGCAGGTTGTGTACTCTCTCTGTTCTCTTTTTCATGTACTGATGCTTCTGGAGAGACTGGGACACAAATAAAGTAATGAATATTTCCTGTAATAGGAGTGCATTGATTTTCTTCTTTCCAGTTGTCTGGGTTTTTTGGGTGGATTGGGATTTTTTTTTTTTGGGGGGGGAGGGGGTATATGGGGTTTTTTAAGCAGGCTTTTTCACTAGATTTCTACATGTGCCTATTCAAGTGCCTTGTCTCACTACCCTGATGTATTTAATTACATATGATGTTTAACGCTTCAAGCAGCTACTACGCTGCATCTACTGCTGGGACAATGTTATCTAATGAGTTAGAATGCTTTATATCATGTATTACGTATCTTTATTTTGCTTTTATTTGGGAACTGTCCTCTGAGAGGGTTAAGAGAATGGTGGGTATGCTTTGTATGTTGGGAAACTTGCTTCCAGGAGAGGTTTAGAGGCATGAGGCACATGCTGAGCAGCTCTTATGCTTGACACTAATTGGGTACAGCGTGTGTGCAGCTTTGTCACACAGGCAGGTTGCATGAGAAATGTAGAAATAGTCCTAAATGATTGTAGGAGAGGCCCAGTGATGGTACAAATTCAGAGTAGTAATTGCTCATTTAGTCATCACATTTCTGATGGATTAAACACTCCCATGACACCTCTTGCCCTACCCTTTCATCCAAAGGGTTGGTTCAATTAGTCTTTCCTGTGACTTTACTTAGTTGTTACTTTTTTTCTTTAAATAAAGTGTGCTTAAACTATTGTCACTGTGAAGTATGAGCAAATGAGGGATGATTATGCTTCACTGTCAGCTGCACTTTGCAGGTTACAACTAGTTTACAGATACCATTCTGGTTTTAAACTCTGAACAATTTTGAGGGAGAACAGAAAAGCAACAAGCATTAAGTACAATCCACTCCCCTGACCCTCAAGACTATCACTGAACTAATTACAACCTCTTATGCTGGGAGATCATGAGAAAGCAGCTGTTTGCCTTTGGCTGAGCTGAAAGGAATTTTGAGGTTTAGCCCTGAAAGTTTTTGCAGAACCACATGGGAGAGTGGATCACTCTGTACCTTACTGAGACTTCTTGGAGATTTTTTTTCATCCTGTAGGTTTCTGTGGAATTACTGTGGCACGAGGGGCAGCTCTCAGTTTCCAGCTGGGCTCCTGAAGCTGCAGTGAGGCACCTGCAGAGAGAGGAGGCTGCTGAGGCCCTCAGCTGCAGATGGGACAGAGCAGGCAAGGCTCACCACCATGGGCTGAGCTGCTGGTGTACCTTGGCTGAGGTGGACACCTGCACCCCATGGCACCACAAAGCAGGGGGATTCCTCCAGGCAGGTTCACTGCTCAG
>NW_009951855.1:189164-192617 GCF_000747805.2 Chaetura pelagica | reverse complement strand
TTACCTTGCTTTTCTTTTGCCTGTCACTCCTGGTCAAGCAGGGTCAGTTGAAGCCAACACTGGCTTCAGTCAGAGCAGGATCCAAAGAAGGCAGCCCAGGAATTAAGGAGGCAAATTAAAGCATCTGACAGCAGCAGAAACCTCAGCAGAGGTTTTTGCCAACCACTACTTGCCACAGCAACCTGGCCAGAAATGCTTCCATCGCTATGAGCCCTCAACATCGTTTTCTCCTCCTGTCTCATTAGTTGCTTCTGCACCTGACTAAACACAGTGACTTAAGGAGGAGGGGGCAATGGTGACAAGTTTCTGCCTGGCACAACAGGTTTGTCTCCTCCAAGACTACCTCACCTTCCCTGGTGCCCTTGTGCAATAGGTATGATGCTCTGCAAGTGGAACCAAATCAGGATGATGGTTCATCTAGATTGGAGGCATCACATGGTTAAGCTGGCCTACACCCTGAGTCAAAACTACGTGCATAAAGAAAAAAAAGATGAGCCATTGTCATAGGAGACACCCTTCTGAAGGGAACAGAAGCCCAATAGGCAGACCAGACCCACTTCTCGGGGAAGTCTGCTGCCTCCCTGGGGCTTGGGTTAAGGGGATGGGGAAGGGAAAAGGGCTTTTACACAGGAGTTAGCAGGGCTCCATCGAAAGAGCTTTAAACTAGATTTGAAAGGAGAAAGGGATAAAACCAGGCTCACTAGAGATGTGCCTGAGATATGTCATTGCCTGCACACAAATGTTAATGGGATGGTTTTTGTGGATGGATCAACACATGGTGCCTTGGGGCTTTCTTACTGGGAGACCTCTCAAACACAGGAAAGCACTGGATAGAAACATCCACACCTCTCGGGGAGAAAAGCCCACTGGCCTTTGAAAGGCTGCACCACCATCACTGCCCTATGCTCACTAAGAAGCAGCCCTGGAACACAGGGCTACCAGGATGAGGATAACAAGGAAGAGGTGGTGGACAGGGGCCAGGGCCATGGTTTGGGCTATCTGCAAACCTCGGAACTGTTAACACAAACAAGGGCTGTGGGATTGCTTCAAGAACTCCATATGGTCCGGCTGCCTGTCATGGAGGTAGCATGGACTAAAAGCCCACTATTCACCCTTTGAAAGTGCAGACCTTTCTCAACCTACAGATATGGCTCAGGCTCTAATGAAACTGCTCCTTCCTGGCACCTTCATAAAAAGGCTTCAGAATAAGCTGCTCTCCAGTTCAGGCCCTGGGAAAAGGTCTCAAAACGACCAAAAGTTACCAGTAACCAGAGCTGCAAGGGTGCCTGAGCACCCAGCTGTCAGGACAAGCATGCTTTGAGGACAGAGAGCCCACTTTCACCTCCTGCTACATTAACTCTGCTATGGGGAGAACAGTGCTACTAACGTGGCACGTAAGTCATTATCACCCAACTTAGAACACACAAATCCACTCCAGAAAAGTTTAATGTGGGCTCCTGAGGCATCATTTCCCAAAAAAGATACAGTATGAGAAAAAAAGGCAAGCAGAATTCCTCAGTGTTTGAAACAATTCAAATGCTTCAACTATATCAAAGCTCCATTTACTATAAGGCTGCACATCACAGCAGCTGCTGGAAGAGGCTGTATCAAGCAGAGGACCATAGCGCTTCTCTAGCTCCAAGAGATGGCCTGTAATGGTGCTGTTGCAGCATCCAAACCAGAAACCCTGGTCTTGCAGAGCCCTTGGGCTGATACTCCCTGAAAGGGAAAGAAAAAGGGCAGAACTCCGTACCTCAGCAAGTGGCAAATCATTCCCACTGGAAGATGAACCAGACAGGCTGATCCCACAGGGTGAACTCTGCAAGAGCACACATCCTGGGAGGAACACTACCCTCCAGAAGATGGATCCCTTCACGAAAATTGCTTTGGCTACACTGTGTGGCAATACCTACTCCTGTGAGAAATCCTGGGGTCAAAGGAAAAATGAAGAACCATTACCCATTACAACAGCCTGCCAGGAGACCAGCAGGAGATCCAAGAGAGACACAGGTCAGCCTGAGGAATGCCTGCAGTACCCATCTCTCATTCAGTCTTTGGCAGAGGAATCTTAGAGGATAATTCAGGCAGGGACTTCTGGTCCCCTCTCAAACCAGGGCTAACAAAGTCAGATCGAGCTGTTCAGGACTCTGTCCACACAAGTATTATCTCCGAGGCTGAAGATCTCAGCACTCCATTCCAGCACACCCAGAACAAGCAGTACATGGGTCATGGGTGTACTTTTGGTGCACTTGGGCCACACAGAGCAACTGTATCTCAGGAAATAGGTGCTTTCCCTCTACCTACTAATCTTGTATGACAGCACCATCTCTCATCATGCAGTACCACCCCCGCACAAAAGCACAATGATCCAAGGCTACTCCACTCCACTGAAAGCTCCGCACTGTTGGTACAAAACATTTATTTCCCCTGGGACTATGCACTAGAAGCAGCCAAGCCTCCTAGATGTGCAGCCCAACCTGACAGTAAAGCATAACTAGCTAGGTGAACTGAGGAAAAGACTGGAGGAACACTTAATCAAACAATAAAAAACACAGAGGTTCCTCTGGAGAACAAAACTGTGAGCCTATGAGGACCTGCTTTGAGGAGCAACCAGGTGATGTCAGACTTGCCAGGCTCAAAAATATGAAGAACATTAAGTGCCCAGTAAACACTGCCGTCATCACATTGCCATAATCAAAAAGAGCTTCCACTTAAGAGAATACCAAGACATTTAAACCTGTTGGGAAACAAGAGGACCTTTACTGATACCAACTCCAGGGACTCCCCAACAAACACTAAATACAAGTAATAAATTTGCAACTGGAAATGTCCACTGAAAAACTGAGATAAACAGACAAGTGATGGGAAGAGAGATTTCCTTCTCCTTGCTGCTTGCCTTCCTAGAGAGGATAAGCACCTCTTCCTAGGCACCAGCAAAGGGCACTCTCCTGTGGCATGTGCACCATGATAGGCAAGTCTGCTGTCCCTACCTAGCCCTGAAAGTGTGCACATGTACAGGCTGAGACACCCTCCAAAGCACTAGGATCACCAGATTTCCTGCTGTGGCCCCAGAAGGAGCACAAAGCACCTTGAAGGTTGAGCCAGGCCGGTCAGGTGCCTCCTGGAGCTAACAGCAGCCAGGCCTGCAGCCCTTGGAGTGTGTTCCCTCCCATTACAGCCCCCATGTGTGAGGAGAAAGGCGGGCCTGAACCCCGTGGGCCAGGCAGGTGAAGGGCCTGTTCTGAACATCCAAGACGGTGGCAGGGAGACAGGCAATCCGTGGCCCGGCCACCGGCAGGCAGGCAGAGAGCAGGCAGGGCAGGAGCACAGCGGTTTATTGGCAACACAAGCGGCGGCGGTGGTGGCAGGTCCCGAGCAGGGTGCGGGGCGGTGCTTCGGCGGGGCGGGGGGCCCGGGGCCGCCCCCGGCCTATGTCAGCGTCTCGCCCTTGGT
>NW_009951855.1:161798-188642 GCF_000747805.2 Chaetura pelagica | reverse complement strand
GTTACAGCGCCAGGCTCAGCAGGGAAGTACCTCGGCAGGGCTGCCCGCGGAGTCCTCATCCGAGTCCTTCTCTTCAGAAGCTTGAGTCATAATTTCTTCTCCCTAAGTTGAAGGCAAAAGACCTGTACTGAGCGTTTGTGAACCAGCCAGAGCATGCGGGAAGAAAGCAGCGTTTTGTCACCATCTTAAATAAAAAGCTTTTGAGTATAAAAGCAGGTTGTTTCAACTGTCTGGCTTGGACAGCAAAAGATGAGGAAAATGTCCAGAATTGGCTTCTCTTAAAGCCACACACAGGAGCCTGCATTAAGGAGACTTCAGGTGACCTTTAGCTCTTCCCTTCTCCACATGTAGGTTCTGGCCACCGAGCAGGGGAAGGACCCCCATACTGTTAATTACAAACAATAAGAACTGAGCACTTCAGTGCAAGAGCCTCGCTGCAAGGAAGCCCTCAGAGATGCAGGCCTTTAATCTTAAAATGAAATACTTCTTTCTGCTACACTAGACATGGCTGTAACATGGTCACATTGAATTTATAGCTCTTACAGCTCTACCCACACACAAGGGCAAAGTTAACAGCTGTCTGGGCACGATGAGCATTGTCCTTTCCCAGTTTTTAATTGTCTCAGCCAGGACAGTGATTCTCACCTGAAGATCCCTATTTTTAAGGATGCCCATCCAGAAGGCCTCCTGGCAGTGGTTGAAGGCCAGCATGGCCTTCACTCGGTATACAAATTGTTCAAGTGACTTCTTCAACAAAGGCACATGGTTGGTCAGTCCAATGTCTTGGCGAATCTAAATATGAAACGGTACAACATGACTATGATTGATTCTTGGCTAAGTATTATGGTTATTTAAAATACCATTGGTTATACAGGTGGGAGGGATGGGACATGACTCCCACAAGGCCTGCCCAGATTATGTAATTTCTCTGCCAAATTCTTTTGTATCTTTTGTTAAAAAATAAAACTTAGATAAGAACTTTGTCTAAGGCAGCAAAACAATCCTTTGCAACAATACAAACAGCCATATCCACTCTGGATAAAAATAGGAGCCTCAGCTTTTCTTATGTACCTTAGAGAGGCTAGTAACTCCTCTACATAAATCAGATTAATTCTGCCGACCTTTGGAAAGTTATCTGGAGAATCTGCTTTTCCCTTGCTCCATCATCTCAGCAACAGACCAGTGTCACTTGCTCTGTTCTTCAGGAATACCACACAGATCTCACACTGCTGCCATCGTGCTCATGGCAGCCACAGCTTGCATGCACACAAATGTCTGGAAGCTGCATTGCTGCTGGTGGTGTGTGCAATTGATAATGTTTGGGTAAATCTGACTTGCCTACAAGATATGGCTGGTGAAACAGCAGTTATGTACAGAGGTCAGCAATGGACAATGACACTGTTCCAGCCCAGAGCAAAAAACAATGCTACAAGTGGCCAGATTCCAGAAACAACTATCTAGGAAGGGTGATAACTACTTGCTTATAGCCACAAGCTGCAAACTAATGATGCAGGGACTTTCATGTCAGGAAATGGCTGAATTTCCAAGCACAGGGAAGAAAGAATGAGAAAGGTGTTGAATAATTTCCCGCAATGACAGTGTTTTCTTACTCGGTGTCTGATGCAAGTCCTTTACACTAGGTACATGGAATGTGTGTGCACTATGAACTCTGAAGACAGCTTGTCCAGACCAAAGAAACATTGGCTTCTGGACAGGAGGGAACAGATGGAGTTACTGTAAGCAAAAACCAGGCAAGGAAGGGCAGCTATGCCAGGTACTGTGTGAGATTTAGCTGCGGGTGAGCATTTCTTCCTGCTGGGCTTCAATCTGCAGTTCAGAATCGAGTCATTGCTAAGTTGGACAACCTACCAAGAGCACTTACTTTGTGCTTATGTATTTTCCTCTTTCATGACGCTATTTTGTAACCTTGCATTAAGATGCTGTCATTAACTATACTCTGAAGTCAAATCAGCTTCATTTCTGGGAAGAGTTCAGCATGCCTGGGAACAGGGACGGTGCTTTGCTTTGTGTTCTGCCCATGGGGAATGGGCAGCTGACTACCAGCAGCAATCTGTTCTCTTGCCTGTGTAACAGGCAGGACCTAGCAATCTTCAGCACTAATCAGAACTAAATCAGGGAAACCTTGCTAATGATACAATCAACAATCAGTGCTCCCTGGGTCTTGGAACCTGCCCAACTGGCTGCAGGCACTTTGGAAACCCAACAAAGTACCATGGCATTTGCAATAATCTGTCTCCAGAAACTGTCCTTATGTCCAGCATTATATACGCAAAGAGAGACTTGGTGTGGAAGAATATGCTCAGTGAACATAAACTAGTTTTGTATGAAAGTCCTCAGAAACACCTTACAGATGCCAACAACCAGAGATGTCAAGAACCTCTGTCCTAAAAACAGTATGCTAACCTGACCTGACATCCAAACGAGCCACTTCCAGATCAAATACTTCAATTTTTGGGCCATCAATCAAGGCTTTTTCTCCTCCTCTCAGAGATTTTGCTAATACAGACACTTCTGTAAGCCTGCAAGTAGAACCTGCCTATGCCCTGGAAAAGTAGTGGAAGGGAAATTAATGATTCTTAGAATAGGATTGATGCTGCAATTAGAATTTATTTTACCTTGGAATGGCCACACATGTGATGAAGTTGTCTGGTACTCAGCTGCAAGGTTTTCAGCAAACTCTGCACGTCATCCTGCAATAAATAAGTAGACCCGCAAATCGCTCTCAAAAGGCTTTTCCGTAAGGAAAATAAAAATAATGAAGCAGAATTAGCCCCAGCAATCCTTTCAAAGGGTTATGTGATAGAGATACAATGCACATATAAAGGAAGTATTAGACAAGCAGGATGAAGGCATAGGAGACTTGCACTGCCCACGTAAGTCAAGGAACAGGTAATAAAAGTGACTACATGTCATAAGGCCAAGGACTTTTAACTGAAACGGATTTTGAATCAGAGTTTGGAATGAATGCACATCAATGAAAGCAGGGCAATGAAAATCAAGACAACCTTGGTGCATCTTGCCTTGAGTACAACCTGGTGAAATAGGGGAGACAGAGGAAAAGCATAAAACGTTGTGCATAACACAAACTCTGGATATCAATCCTCTTTACTGAGCAATTACTGGTACTTTCCACTGTGCAGTGGCAATGACTAGATACCTGTTTGGTAACCCTTAAGTATCCATGAGAATGGATCCTACATTTGCAATAGAAAATAGTTATGTATTAGAGAGAAAGGTTGTGAAGACTAAGCCACAGAACGAGTCTCTCTGGCAAAGCTGGATTGCCTTGCAACCAAGCAGAGGGAATAGGTGAACTGTTCTTGCTTGTCATGTACTGCAGCAAGGCTGGCCTGTCCATCTGCAGTCATGCATGTTGTCCTGCACAAAGCTCCAAGAATTACTGCAAAGAGACCAATGACACTGTCCTCTTGGACTGCAAGCCCTCACCAATCTGACTGCTCACCTGAGCTTCCTACTCTGAGTGCCCCCTTTGTGTTAATAACTTTTGAAGGAGACAGAGGTTGAAATGGCTTCCCTTGCCATGTGAAAGTGAAGCCATGCAACCAGAGGAGTGATGGCAAGTTGGGAAACAGTCATCTGTTTGCTGAGTGAGCACTGGATGGGCAAATTAACAGGGCAGAGCACAGCTAGAGATATTAAATGTGTTTCTCATGAAGTGTCACAGGTGTCACACCAACACAAGACCAGAGACAGGAATCTCCTAGCAAGCATCAGTCATGCTTCCCAACTGGTTCCAAGGAGTTCTGTCTCCAAAAGGTTTACCCTGTGCTTTTTAAAGCTGTAGTCCAGGAGAGGCATGGCAAGCTTCAGAAATGCTTCTACAAAGAGACGGCCATACTATAAAAGAATGATAAATATAACAGAAGGCAAATGTAAATTCCTTTTCAAAGAACCATCACAAAGTCAGATAAGATAACGATACAAGCTTTCAAACTACCCTGGAGTCTGTTCTTGCTTAGTAAATGACTATTAATTTGAAGGTTGTACTGGAAGATACAGAATCAGTAAAAGGTCCCACTTAAATCACTGCAAAGAGAGGGTAGAAAGACAATGTCTCATCATTGCACACATCCCTGGTTTTATTCACAAGCAAACTGGGAAAAAAAACAACTAAAATCAGTGTTAGAGTCCTAGTCAGAAAAGGGAACGTTGCAGCAGGACACATGATATTTCTGGGCTCCAGGGGAGTTCTGCCTGTCCCCTCTCATTTGGAGTACCATGGGGACAGGATCTAAAGTCAGTAATGCTACTTGCAGTAAGTTCATTGTGGTCAAGGATTAGTGGAAGACAGTTAAATGTGTAAGAAACAGTATCTGCTTCTTCCAGAGAATTCAGTAACCACTCTACTCGACTACAGGCAATAAATCAAGAAAGCTGGCACTTAAACTCTCTCTTCAATTACTTTGAAATCTTGCTTACCTTCAGGCAGATGTTGAGTACAGGTCTGCTGTCAAATACCTATTTGGGCAAGAAGTAAAAAGAGATCAGTCCACATGTCTAAAGGAAACAACGTAAGCACAGCAGCCAATTAAAACTAACCCTTCATTATATACCCTTCATGAAAGCATGAAATCTGTTCTAAGGCAACATACATTCTCAAGTTTTAACAGGGAACATCACATAAGCATATGAAATGTCCTGGCTGTCAGGTGTAAGTACTTGGCAGGAAGCCTGTTTAGTGATCCAATGTGAACCTTTTGCAGATGGCACATAATTATCTCAATGCTCCTAAACTCCTTACTAGTTTGAGACCCATGAGGCCCAAGTCCAGCTGATAGGCAAGTAACCACACAATGGATGAAGCAAGGCTGAGATGTCTTTTGGAGGAAATAATGAAGCTATTACATTAATGGTGCCAGCAGGCAAAAGACCACACACAGCTGTGGTGCTACAGCAAGCAAACAGAACAGATGGTCTCAGCTTCCTTAAAGGCTTTCTTCTGGTATACATTTGTGTATCTATTTTTGCCAGGGACCCATTCTATCACTAATTAGTGAACATTTTAACTGGCATAGCACACAGTGAGAGCTGTAAGAGTACCCTGGTGCTGCTGTGGATTGCAAAAGAGAACCAGCTAGTCCAGCTGGTTCTCTCAAAAGGCATCTAGAGCACAGGCAGGGCTCCAATGGCTGCTGCTGTGTAGAAGAATCCAGTTCAATTCACCAGAGCTTATAAGCCGAACTTCAAAAAGCTGGACTTGCCAATCATCACTTCAGGTATGATAAAAATAAATATTAATGATCCAGCTAAGCAGGGAGAAAAGTGCAGCTGTACCCATCACCTTCTGCCCAAAACATCATGCCCAGTGACACTGAATGCACCAACTCTAAAGCTGATGGAAGGGAATATTTCATCCAGCAGGGCTGGCCTCTAGAGCTCAACACCACAGGACAACAGGAACTGTCACAGCAGGATTCAAGAGGAAGAGTCTATGTTACCATGAAAGTAAGTGAAGCTCAGGACTATCAGATAAGCACTGAATGCAGGTTACACACAGAAATACAAGGCTCTTGTTCAGAGAATTAGCCTGCTTTCAGCTGAGTACTTCAGAAGAGTTTTTCCTTTTGTCAAACATTATTCCAGATCTACCTGAAGGGCTTCTCCCATCTGCCTCTTCCACATCTGACAGTGGACTCTGTCAGACACAAAACCACTGTACTAGGGAGTTGGTGTTCATTCCTTTTTCTGTACTTCGTTACATCCTCCTGTCTTTGTGCAGATGTACTGTTTGTGTGAAAACTGTTAGTGAGATGTGCAGGCTGTGAGAATTAAATAGTATTGAAGTGAAAGCTAAATGGAAACCCTTGCACACAGATTATAACTGGCTTTATTTACCACCCCAAGGCAGTTCTGCTAGTCAACCATATCTCATGTTTTTCCCCTGGGCTTATGAATAAGGGAACATTGGGCTTTGTTGGGAATCTGAAGGGAAAGACAGAAAAATACACCTCACCTTGACCAAGTTAACAAGGATATGGAAATTCCTCACAGCAATGTTCCACTGCAGCAGCTTCTCCAGTTGCACCTAAGGGGATGCAAGGGGACAATAACCCATGATGGGGGGGCGTATTTCCTCTCACCCTGCTGGATGTTCCCTCA
This sequence comes from Chaetura pelagica, assembly GCF_000747805.2. NCBI lineage: Eukaryota > Metazoa > Chordata > Aves > Apodiformes > Apodidae > Chaetura > Chaetura pelagica. The sequence goes on along the minus strand of NW_009951855.1, from coordinate 182,501 downwards.
GCATTTGCTGTACACAAAGCATTGTTGTTGGTGATGAAGGCAGAGGAACAAAGCTTCACCACTGGCAGATTTACCACAACAAATACACTTAATGGCAACTGCAGCCTGATCAGTGCCCATGTGGCTTAAAATGGTAAGAATTCACATACTCCCTTGCTCTCAGGGCAGCTCTTGGTTACAAAATAATTTTATACCCCCACACAGGTGTGCAGACCAACTGCAGACCACCTTAGTATTTTGATAATTGCTACCTGTTTTCTGGTTATAGCTTCTGCTGGATTTACTGGATTTTTTACATAGTGCAAACCAGGAAAAAAAAGGATGTTGCTTAAATGTTACCCTGTATATCAGTTTTGGCTGATCAATGAAGTTGTCTGACTGCATATCCTAATTCAGAAGTAGGTTCCTTTCCAATGTATACATCCTTATTGTACTGTACAGTTGAACTTCTGTCTCAGAGTTCAGTGCATTTATTTTCCTACCTCACTTGAGTCTGATGGTTTCCCAGGTGAGATGCTTTTCACTGAACGTTCCAGCTGAGCCATCATCACTCTGAAGAAAATCGGGAATGTCTGCCTGTGGTCAAAGTGAGAGCAAAACTGAAAGCCAGCTCTGAGCATCTAGATAGGCTTTGTGTCCCCAGAACAATGTGGGAGACTTCACAGTTGCCCCACTGGGCATCCTTCTCAATAGGAAATCATACAAGACTGACCCCAGAACTCATAAGCATGTCTACAGAGGCCCATGGCCAAGACAGATCCTGAGAAGCCACTACCACTTCCCCAGCATGACACAAGGACACCATCCACTTTTTGTAGCTCTGGGGGTGCACAGCTAAAGGTTTGCAGCTGTCAGCATAAAGTGATTTTGATAGTTCCAAAAGTGCAGGAACTTTGGCCATCCCTGCGTAAATTGTGCTTCCAAATTCTTGTGACAAGAGCAGATGAATCTATGCTTCCAAATTCCTATGCTAGGAGGATAAACCCCCTGAGTGTACCTTTGCACACTGCATACCAGCCCAGGATTGCCTACAGCCTCCCCAGGCCTATGAGGCTCACTTTTGGAGTGCTTTATACCACCACAGGAGCAAAGACAGAGGCAACATATCTGATAACAGATAGTTGTCAACTAGTTTATTCTCCAATTAAAATAGCTCACAAATAATAAATTCAACATTGTGCTAATGACAAGGACATTTCACCTTGACAAAAAGCTAGCCATGTTAAAAACTGCCAAAAAATGTTTACAAATTCCTAGAGTAGTCTACACCATAACAGATCATACAAAAATAGAATTAAATATTAAAAAGCAGAAATTGCCACTGTGCATCTCATGCCATTCAAAGTTCCTATAGATATAATTACCTGCTTAGTGTAGGATAAGTAGAAGAACATCCATCTTTGGCAGAGTTGATCAGTTCAGGAACACCGACGCTGGAGATATCTTCTATAGCTTTCAGGATGTTATCTGTGTGCTCCAGGTAGACACTAATCCCAAACCCAGCATAGTTCATCAGTAAATATTATGCAGAATAACACAGCAACTAACTACCTAAAATTGTGGCCTAAAATTGTCAAACTCGTTCTTATGCCAAAGGCAACCATATGTAGGAAATCCAAAGCTATACATAGAACTGTCACAGTACAGTCATTAAAAGCTACCACCATCTGACACAACCTGAATTTAATAGTCCCTCATTCTTGTGTTTAAGAGGGACAGACCAGGAAGAGGAGGATATAGACTTGCCCTTTATGTGAGAGAATGTCTGGAATGCCTGGAGCTTTACCTGAGGATGAGTGATGAGCCAACTGAGAGCTTACGGGTAAGGATGAAAGCACCAACCAATATGGGTGACACTGGGAGTTGTGAGTTCAAGGGGAAAACATGTCTGCCAGCCCTGTAACCTTTGATGAAATAACTAGCTTGTAGATGAGAGGAGAGTAGTGAATATTGTCTACCCTGACTTGTAAGGCTTTCAAGACTCTCCTATAAGATCCTCACAGAGCAGCTGTTGAAGTATGGGCTGGATGAGCAGGCCAAGAGGTGGAATGAAAGCTATCTGAACAGCCAAGCTCATAGGGTCATGGCCACCCAAGCAGCCTACTCTTGGTCACCCTGCAGAAGCAGGGAGATTGGAAAAAGGTGACCTCCAGAGGTCCCTTCCATCCTCAACCATCCTGTGATTCTGTAATTGTATTTTACCTAATACTCAGTCCTGCTTTCCTTGAATTTAGTGAGAGCTGATTTTCTTTCAGTGTAGTGAAAACAATATCAGACACTTCATTCCAGATCCACACTTCCCTGTGTATGTATAGATGTGTTGATGTACTCTGACAAGCTATAATCTAGTAAACATGAGGTCCAAACATGCTTCTGTGGCCAACAGATAACAGAATTATTCCTGTCACTCACTATCTTTCAGTGCTGTAGAAACAGGGCTTTAGGCCAAGCTGTAAGTATGAGGATTATGACTGAGAGGAGTCATACCTCTGCAGCAACAACAATTATTAGAAGAAGAGTGTCTTCCTATGTTTGAGCCTTACCAGAGGAGAGTATGCAGTGCACTGTTGAACTGGCTGCCCTTCTCTTGGTCTCCACTGGGCTTCACCCATGACTGGCAAAGGAACTGCTTTGCTAGTGAAGCTGTAAAAATAAGAGATGACTTATTGAAGGAAGAATCCAAGACTATTTCCTTCCTCCATATAAAGGTAGTGTGTCCAAATGGCCTTTTGAAAGATCATAACATTGCTACTCCTCAACATGCCTGAACTTTGGTAAGTCAGAATGCATTTCTCCCAAAAAACAGTAAGGCCACGAAGACATGTATATCATGATAATAAAATATGCCCATCCAGTGCGTTTCTGATCTAGAATACCTGTTCACATCAGAATTGTTATCCATATCTAGCCATTTCTCCCTGACAAACTTACGTTAAGCATTATTCGTTTGGTAGCTCCTACAGTGGGCCAACTGCTCATTTGTTAATTAGGGTAACATGCAACCCTTATGGCATTCATTTCTAGAAATGGAATTCCAGTAACAAGTGACTTGACTTTTTGGCCACAACGCTATAATGATAAGTGTGAACAGGCAAGCTCAAAGTTTACAGTTTCTTAAATCAAAACTGCTAACAAACCTGTTCGTCTCTTGCAGAAGTGTTTAAAACCAGAAAATTATTATTTAAAATTGGTTATTCATTCCCTGCCACACTCAGTGGGCAGTTGTCCCAATGTTTAAAACAGTAAAATAATGTCAAAGTAAAGAACTTAACATTTTGAGTGATATGGGGAACCTAAGAAGGACCAATTCTAGAGGTGTCTTAGTATGACAAATGTTTTCTCTCAGCTGAGGTGATTGTGTCTGGAGTTTTTATTTTAGTGTGTGACAAACCGAAGACCAGCTAGTTTTCTTGTATATTCCCTGCAAGCATGTCTATGCCTTATCTGCTTGAATACTATATCCCTTACAGAATGGGTCCTAATCCCCAAGAAGAGCTCGATTAAAATATTTGTTGCATATGGTTAAGAACATAGAGCTTTTCTTCTCCCTGCTCTGAAGTAACAGCTGTATTTGCAGTTAATTTCCATAATTTTTGGAAATGAGCTGTCACCGACATCTGTACTTACAATAGCAAGCTACAAGGGGTTAAGTCTATGATCACCTTTGTGACTGGTACCAAAATTAAACAGCAGGCTTGTTCTTAGAACTCTTAAAAGCTGTGAGGCTGTGATTTTTAAAAACACCAGCTAAGAGAGCTGGAGTCTGCCTTCCTGCATGTGACTGAAGCACAGCAAAATTAACACCAAAGACTTACCACTATTTTTACTGCTGTTCCTATCTTTAACTGCTAGGACTGTTCACCCAGTGGAATTACTAAAATACTGAAGCAAAATCTCTCCCTCAACACATAAACTCCAGAGATAGAACCCAATCTTTACAAAGGACAGCACAAAAAATAATCTGAGATCAGAGGCTCTTCACACATTACCCATTTTCTCTTTCTTCCAGCCAGCCATTGGTTTCTCAGCAATGGCAATCAGGAGCTGAGTGAGGATAAAGGCACAGTGGAAGCTGGGAACACTCTGCTGGAAATTCAGCAGGTAGTGAAAACTCTCACTGGGGAAAAAGGGAAGAGGTAAAAACCCTGTAGATAGTGTAATCTCCTAGAAACACACAAATACAAAGGAATTATTAGAACAGCTCAAATGCAGTGTCGCTTTAGCCTAGTAATTTGCCTCTGACACTGCCCTTCTGAATAAGGGGTATGCAACCACAAGCAAATATAAATTCAGTCACCAAGAAACTTCTCTCAAGCCCCAGACATTCTGTGTTTAGCAACCACTTTACATACTGCTTTTGCCTTATGTTCCTGTAGGCCTTTTAACTACTGAGAACAAAACCATTCTTCTGTGAATCCCACTAATCTCCTAGTCTCAAATATCATACAAACAAATGAGATCCATAGACTAAGGCATGTTTTATAAACCAGTAGCTCCTTTTCATTAGATTTGACTGCACTGCCATTCAATTAAATACAAAGATATCTGAAGGTAGTATCATCCCTATGAGAGTTTCCAAGCACACATTTACCCTTAATGTCCACACAAAACAGAGAAGACTGCTTGAAATTCATCCCTTTTAGAGCTTCTGATTCTACCTTATCAGCTCCTCAAGAGGAAGAAACTCTGTCTCTCCTGGCTTTAGCCTGTCTGCAAGCACCTGAAGACCTGACCTTAGCAAGTCAGTATTTTCATGCTGAGAAAAACCATTCCTGAGGGGAAAAAAGAAAAAAAAAATCCAGTTCATCAAGAGACTAGCAGGAAGAAAGGTATCAGATGCAAATGCATGTCTAGGTGTATTTTTGCAGCAAGAAAATAAAGAAGCTGGATATGCAAGAACAACCCTTACATATGAGTTATAAGGGGACATAAAATACTGAAAACTGATTTTTTTATAGCAAACTTAGTTCATACACTGTCTTTTCCAGGGAATGGAAAACCTTGTACATACACAATACTAACTTTTCAGTTAGATTGCAGACCTGGCTAGAAGGAAACAGGCCATTTCACAGAAGTGGAGGTGCATGCATATTAAAACAATGCTGAAAACCAAGGATGTCTAATGACATTTGCTGTGCAAGTGCAGTGATAGGGGCTAGTCATCTTCTGAACAACAGGTAGGAGCTTAATAGCAATGAAAACTGTAGGGAGCTTCATTAATCCTTTAAACTACCAGTGTCTAAAATCATTCAGTGAAGATGTACATTCTGGAAAGGCTCAAATGCCTCCATGCTCTAGATCTACAGACTGAACACATAGACATGATAACAGTAATGCTCAGGTGCACCTTTAACTAACTGGTAATATGCAGGGGCTCAATTAAAAGTATGTGAAAGGAGTTTTAATTTATTTATTTTTGGATTTCAGTGGCTGGACATCTGGCCTCAATATATGGCTGCACGACCTACAGGCCTTGATCCAAAGCCACACTGAATTCTAGTCAGTTCAGTGCCTTATTGTGCATTCACTGTTAATTACCTACACTTTTAGTTCACCTCGGGATCAGGCAAGAAAGCTTGACATAACTATAAAGTGCTTCCAAGTCTCCAATCACTGCAGGGACAAGAAGAGGAAGCAAAAAGTAACCTATGCTCAACAGGCAACTCTATACTCTTGTTTAAACTCACCAAGCAAATAGGGAACGAAAAGTTAGTAACAACTGCTGGTAACAAGAGGACATCAGCTGGTGCTCCTGGATGTTCACTTCTGCATCATCTTCCCCACCTCGATTTTGTAAATCAGCTGCCTTTAATACAGAACAAATAATTCATTAAATGCTATTCCAAGGACAGATAACAGCACAAGAATCCATTTCTGTAAATTCTATGCTTAGAAAATCTGAAGAAAACAAAGTTACAAGATTTTTTTTCCTCACAAACAAAACAAAAACAGCTTTAGATGTGGCAAAACATTACCGTTTTTTGAGTCAAAATTGCTGCCCACTGACCTGGAAGTAGTTGTGCGTGTTCTCCATGTGATTACACAGTGGCTTTAGTAGGGTAACAACACAGGTAGCAACTTCCTTTGGGGATCTCTGACACACGCGAGAAAAGCCAATATCCTTGTAGCTTCTTTCCTGCAGCAAAACCAAAAGATTAAAGTCACTTAATCAGCTTTACTTGAGAATAACTTTGTATCAGGCACTCCCTCTTAGACTCCTTCTGAGCAGTGCAATTCGTGAATTCAGTTTCCCTAGGGAGGGCTAGAAAAAGGGTCACTTGAGTTTTGGGGTTACAAGGTTTTTCTTCAGTGTTATACCCTTTCCTGAGATGTGAAGAGAACCAGCTGCTGCAAACACTTCACCAAGGGAAGTGGTACAGAAGTTTCTTTTGAAAGAGTAAGTGCTGCTCTGACACACAGTTGAGCCATTTAAATGTTAGGTGAAAATAATTCTGAAAAACATTTATCTCAAGAAGGGCCTGGAGGCCCCTGATGTGTGCTGCCTCAGCCCAGGTCTAGCCCCATTGGCTGCTGCTGTACTTGCCTTTGGAAAGGGCACTCTCCTGGTAGAGCCTGGAGTCAGCACATGTTCCAGCTTCCCACACAGGTCATCCAGAAGGAAGCATAGTTCAGCAGCCCCCAGCTGCACAACTTCACGAGCCTGCAATTACAAGGACAGTCAATCCCAGGACTAAGAACATAATAGTAATGCCTTGACGCTCAAGATCCCCCCTTCCATTTCCAGTTATGACTTCTGGCTCTGTTAACCTCAGCCAGGGACAATCTAGTTGGTAGATGCTAGGGTTTTGTCTCCCCCACCACAGGTATGAGGTACAGCTCTGCTGACTCAAAGTGTGAAGCAAACCTGGTGGTCTGCACATAGCTGATGCAACGTCAGCAGCACTTAACTACTGAGAGAGAACTGCCTCCAGCTGCACAACTTCACGAGCCTGCAATTACAAGGACAGTCAATCCCAGGACTAAGAACATAATAGTAATGCCTTGACGCTCAAGATCCCCCCTTCCATTTCCAGTTATGACTTCTGGCTCTGTTAACCTCAGCCAGGGACAATCTAGTTGGTAGATGCTAGGGTTTTGTCTCCCCCACCACAGGTATGAGGTACAGCTCTGCTGACTCAAAGTGTGAAGCAAACCTGGTGGTCTGCACATAGCTGATGCAACGTCAGCAGCACTTAACTACTGAGAGAGAACTGATTTATATACACTGACACTGTAAATAAGCTCCTAAGGATAAAAAAGAGGTTTCAGCCCAGAGTCACAAAATTCATCAAGTAATAATGAGTAATACTGAAGCAATTTGAAATAATGCCACAAAGCCCAAGAGATTTGTCAAAGTCTTCCAGTTGGCTTGTGACCTGCATGCAGAGACAGCTGTCCTTGGAGCAGCCCAGGCTGCACTCCAGCCTACCATGGCCTTTTCCTTTCTTACATATCTTACTGACTCAGCCTGCCTGCAGAGGGTAACAAAATTGAATGCTTCTGCATATATAAGTTCCCAGATGATAAACAGGACCCTGTCCACTGAGAGCACATCCACAACACCAGTCCCACATTAGTGCTGAGTTTCCAATCTGGTGAGGCCTTGAGACACTCGCCTTTTTGCAAGATGGACTTTACTTAAAGGTCATTGGTTCTTTCCAATACCCAAGGTGCTGCTTAGTGTGTTTAACATCCTGCAGGTTAGCAGTGTTCAATATTAAGTCCTTCTCATCAGGTCTATACATGTTATATTGTATCTTCTTCCCTTTTATGTAACATTTATATTATTTCCTTGAAGTACTTCCGATTCTTTGGAGGCAAATTCTCTCCTGTTACCTGGCTCACAACCCTGGACCAACACTTCTTAACATCCCTCTTCTGTCCACTTCAATGGAACAGAAAGGGCCAAGGCCTCTGAGAGGCAGTTACACAAAGCCTTATCAGTGTGGTTTTACACTGCTCCATTCACCTCTGTATGCATCTCTGTGTCCAAGACAGACTTTGTCAGCAGCCCACAGTGCAGTACAGTGAACACTTCCAGGTCTAGCTCTCGGAAGTACGGGCGATAGCTCTGCAGCTGTGCTAGAGGATTTCCTGGCTCTCTCTCAGCAGCAGTCTGAAAAGTGAATGGCAGAATTAAAGTTAATTAAGAGTTAAAGATTCTTTAGTGTGGGCGATCAGCTATGGGTCGTGGGCAGCCTTGATCTCAACAAACTACAACCGTGCCCTTGACAGGTAGAGATAAACAAATTTGAGGGAAAGGAGGTATGTGAGATACGATGTGTTGACGTTCTTGTAAGCAAATGTAAGAAAGCTTGTAGCCTATCACAGAATAAGATAGAACACATGAGCAGAAGCTGTTAAGCAATAGGCAGCATAAGGCACGTGGACAGGAGAGCAAAGTATAAAAATGCAATGTAACCCTTCATAAACCACTGATCGTGGTGTGTCAGCTGTGTGTCCACTGCACTGTAGTATGAGAGTGGTGGGTCACTGGAACAAGCTGCCCAGGGAATTTGTGGAAGTCCCATCCCTAGAAGTGTTTAAGACCAGGTTGGATGGGGCCCTGAGCAACCTGATCTAGTGGGAGGTGTCCCTGCTCATGCATGGGGGTTAGAATTAGATGATCTTTAAGGTGCCTCCAACTGAAACCATTCTAAGATATGATTCTATGAAAGTTGCAACTTGCAAGACTGTAAGAACTTCTAGCTCAAATTAAGCTATTTCTTTCACTCAGATTTCTGGATTTTGTGCCAGGTTGGAAAAAAAAAGAGACTAAGAAGAATTCATGATAGCTAGTAGGGAGCCAAGCACATAGAATCAGAAATAGCATGGGAATTAATTCTTAGTGTGTGATCAAAACAAGTAATTTGACAGATGCCTTCTTATGAATACATTGTTTAAATAACTCGTGGAAAATTTGCAAAATGAGCACCTGTGATTAAAACTGTTTAGAATCCTCACCGTGGTTTGTATTTTCCAGATTCATCTCACAATTTTACCTGAGCCTAGCAAAGGCAGGTTATTGCAGTTATTTGTGAGATGGGACACTTGCATAAAATACAAAGCATTCATAGTCTTAACCACAAAGTAACAGGTGGCAAAAAGCAGAACTGAACCACTTTCCTGTGATTAACTTTTTAAACGAACAAGCCCTCTCTCAAAGCTTTTGCTTATGTTTCTCGGTCATCTTCCCTAGTCCGTCTTTCTTGCAAAGTCCCCAGGGGGATACACCTACCTTCTCCAGCTCAGAGAGTTCAGTATCTGGCTGGTTTCCCTCAGAACTGTCATCTGCTTGAGAACGATCTGCAGAGCAAACTTTGCTGCCATCAGCCTTTTTTTTCCTTCCTTAAAGAGAAAAGCAACTTCAGAAAGAAAGGGATTTGCACTGTTAAATGCTAACCATCAGCTTTACCAAGGAGACAAACTGTCAAACACCTTCTTTGGAGTAGGGTATTTTTACATGTCCACTTCAGCTGCAGCAGGAACTGATCAGATAACATTTCAAGCTACAGAGACCTTGCTGGAAATTCTATTCTTTATGCACACTCATGTGCAATGGCTGCAGTGCAACATGGCAGTCTAATCCCTCATCACATCTGTTTGCTTAAAAGTTTTAGATTTTCTTTACCATTCTTTTTTCTCAATGGACCAACAGCATTAACAGATGGTGCAGCCTCCAGGCCTTCAGAATCAAATGTAGCTGGTGGTGGGACATAGCCAGGGGTTGCTGAAAGAGCCAAAAATGTAGAAATTGGGTTAGTTGAGCTCTGGAATGACAAAATATAGGCAAGATATGTATCTAGAGGAAGTACCATATATTTCACTGTCCTAGTGAACGTCCTTCTGCTCTTAGGTCCATCTTTGTGTCTGAAGCCTGGGCCTGTGAGATGAGTGTGTGTGTGCCTTTTTGCCAGTGAGCAGCAAGCTGGAACAGCCAGTGAGTAGGAGACCCACGGAGCAGATTAGAGCATCTGGGCACAGAGGGGCTGTGCCAATACTTGTAAGATGTGTGAATGTTTGTGTGCTTGTGAATCTAGAGTGTGTCTGTGTGTGCTTTCATTAGTGAACTTCAGTCTTATCCAGCTGAAGAGCAGGATGGGGAATGGACTGTCTGTAGTTCTTCGATGCAAGTCCTATACACAGCTGCTGTTCAAGGCAGCACCATGTCTGGCAGTTTGTGTAGCTGTGTCACCAGCCTGGGACAGAGCTCCCAAGGACTCCACACTGGGCTCCAGTGGCTAGGCAGGAGGAATTCCTGGGCCTAGAGGAGCAGCAGATTCTTATTCAGGTTTGTTAAAACTTGAATACTGGAAAAATACACTGTTCCTTTAAGACAGAGGCTGATTTACTCCAGTATTCACTGTACTCAGGCAGATTCTGCCAAGTCTGCCTGGGAACAGTCAAAGAGATGTCACTGAGAAGGTGACTGAGAAGGGCAGTTAGGACTCAGATACATTGAAAACAATGGCTGTCCATGCAGGAACGCTTAGGCTACTGTAAAAATGCAGTATATGTTACCATGTACTTCCTCCACTGCTATTTAAGCCAATTCCTTTCAATTCACAGCTGGTTCAGGCCCCAGAATGTTCAAATGTTTCATACTCACCTGACAAGCATTTTCCCAGCACATTCTGCAGCTCTGTGATGTTCTGCAATCGAGTCAAAAGTTTCCCTTTCATCTCAGCATCCTGTTGCTGGCAGAACGCATTTACAACCTACAGATTCAAACCAAACTCATTGACTTAGGGAGATCATGAAGACCTTGCTGGAGAAGGTTTTCAAGAGGCAAGACTCTTCTTCAACAGCAATTGTACCCCTGAAGACTAAGGTTAGTGTTTGTTAAGTGCTGCTCCTCAGTGCCACCCTGACCCTGCAGACAAGACTCTACTCACCTCACGAAACCAGTTGAGAGCATAGAACAGCAGTGAGCAGAGAAATTCCCGTTCCTGCTTGGATAAAGAGTCCAGTTTCCCTTCAACCTCCAAGTCAGTCAGGTACAAGGGGCAACCTGGGACAGAGCAGGAAGAGAACACACTGGACTGTGTTTGCTACCCATCCTTTGGTTTTTGCATGGACAAAACCTGGAGTAAATCTCGTCAGCCACTCCATCCCCAGACAAAGCAACTGTCTCCCCTGCCTCCCTGCACTTTGTGGGTAACAGAGCATCTCAGCCTCCTTCACAAATTGCACATTTTTTCCTACATTGCAGGAAGTCTTTGCAGATCTGGGACAGGAACAAGTCAGCCAGCCATACTGGACAAAAGGTCCATTTCCCATACCTAATAAGGCATCAATCTCCTCCAGGCTTCCACTGTTTTGCTCTCCAGTGTAGAGTCTCAGCAATCGGAAACAGGGTGACAGACACAGCGGTGACACCACCCTGGGGGGAAAAAAAAGAAATGGAGCAGGTCCTATGTTTTATACAACTCCAGAATGCTCATCACTTTCCGTTATGTCCTGTGTCCTCCCCATGCCACCTTGCCTATGTCTTCTAGTTTGCTACTTGCAAGTCCCAGCAACATGCAGAAATGCACCATACAGTTAAAAAAAATTAAAAAGTGGTGACCAGCTCCTTATCAGGCACTTTGGCAGGCAGGGATGATGGCATTGAAGTACATCAAATGAGAACAATTCCTTTACCATTGCAGGCATCCCACAGACAAGTGTTAAAGTACCTTTTACTTTGGTTGCTCATTCCATCAGTGACCTTGCCAAGCTCACTCTGTGATACCAATGGTAAGAGGTTAATAGCAATTGCTCCCTGACTTTCATCTTCATCCAGATTATACAAGGACTTCACTGGGAACAAGAATGAACTGCAAGGAAAGACAGACAAGCTCTTGTTGACAAACCCAGTTCTCAGTGAAAAAAACATTACAAATACTTAGCCTGTGATTAGCATACCCATCCACTGTGGGATTGAGATCTACCACAAAGTCACTAGGAAAGTCCTCCACCAAACTCTTCCCAAACTCTTCCTATAAAGAAAAAAACAACAACAAACTGCTCAGCAAAGGTTGAAAAAAGCTTCAGTTCAGTGAAAAAACCTTCAACAGCAGCAGTGGAACATGTAGAAAATATGGTCAAGCAAAAGTATTCTGGAACAGTTACAGAAATAAAACCCCTACCTGCAAGGAGAGCCAAGGCCTGCCTTTAGAGACAAAGCCCAGAAATATTGCTAAGCGTGCACAACCATTTTTTTCCCTGCTCTTTGGTTGTGGGCTTGTTTACAAGTTCCACAGTGTTGCAGAGAGGCAGAGCAGCTGGCTGGAAGACGAAAGCAGCCATGGGAAGTTCTCTGTCCTAAGAGCCAATCATCAGAACAAAATGGCTATAAGTGCTGGCAACGTTTTTTTTCACAACATGTGTCCTACATACTTGACACGCTTACATTGTTAAAAACAATTAAAGAAGAAGTAAAGTAATAGATGTGACAGAGTCTGGGCAACAGACGAAGAAAAGACAAAAAAATCTGCACAGAAGTCGTGAGAAGGGCCTTAGCTTGCTTTTACATTTCATGAGAAAGGAGAAACCCTCCTTCTTTTGTTCTTCTTCCATGGAGGACTCAGCTGGACATCAGGAGACTGACATTTCTAGCCCTGGGCACAGACCTGTTTGGAGTCCTATTTTTTTTCCTATTACCATACAGTTTATTTATTTATTATCACAAATGACTGTGGCTCTTCCAAGTCCTTAGGCATCAGATAGCTTTAGTAGTCTGACCAGAAGCCAATTTCGATACTAAGTTTAAAGTTTAGATTCTACTTTTATCCATGAGTCTTAAAAGCATTTTCTGAAATGTCATTTAACTTCCTTTAAAAGGCTTCCTTGTTGTCATGTAAAAGTTTGTATAAAGGAAGATGTTAAAGCACAATGAGGAATTTGCCACAATCAAAAAACGCTGAGAGCTGACAGGATTTTATGTCTGATCAATCTTTCAAAGGCTCTTAAGTAGTCCTAGAACAAAAAAAGAGTTCTCAGACTGGAGTGAAGTCTTCAAATCAACTCTGTCCTGCCAATGCCTGAAAAAATCATGTTTCTGAAGAATTCATTTAAGTGATTAAGTTCAAACTGCTCTGCAACATACCAGGAGCTGCAAGTCCAATTTCCCCTTCTGCTTCTCAATCAAACTGGCGAGTTCATCATAGTACAGAGCCAAGACCTCTGGGGTTTTCTCACAGCAGAAGCCCACAAGTTCCAGCAAGGTAGAAAGCTGAAAGGAAAGAGAGCAGTCTGCAGAAATGGTAAGGTAAATGGAGACAACTAAAGCTTTTACCTTGAGTTCCTCTCATACTAATTTACTCTGGGGCATATCCAAAGCTTCATCTCTAGTGTAACTGCCCACGGTGACTGGTCTTGCAGAGACTCAGTTTTGAGAAGGAACATGGGTTTTTTTAGATGCTGACCCAGCTCCACCATGAAGTAACACAATAGAGTCTGCCCAGGACCACCCTTAGAGTGCCACCCTAGAAGAAGGTTCTTCAAAAGGAATAAGAAAAAAGGCCAAGACTAGGCCAACCCTGTACAGCAGAAGTGCTTTCTCTAAATGGCCAGAAAGGCACTTCTTACCAAGCTGAGAGGAAGGCCCAAGGTTGCCTTTAGCTCACTGAAACAGACTGTCCTGTTTCTCTCCTTTGTGTTTGCAATAATGTCTGGATAGAAGGCTTGCCCCAGGTGGCTGCAGTACTGCTTCTCCTGGACTAGCCATAGGCAAGACCAGCAGATGCTTTCTTAATATAGATCTTTCACTTCTCCAAAACAATTTTTAATAGATTCTTGGCTCTGCAGTCAATGTGCAAGAATCCCAGGCCCAGCTTCACACAGGCTACTTCCCATAAAACTGTGTTTCCAGTCACATCTCCTTGATGACCCTCCTGCTCTCCCACCCTGCCCCAGCATGTGCCCATTCATGGCACTCACCTGCCCATCATGTTCGCCGTTCAGTTCTGGTCTCTCCAATGAACCATCTCCTTCATTTCTGAAAGCATTTGATAATTTTGCTTTTGCTGCACAACACTTAAGAAATTGCAAAACCCATGACACAAACAAGGTTTTCTCTCCAGAAACCAGAGAATTATGCATGAAAAAGATGCTCTTCAGAACATTGTTAGGAAAAGATCTGCTGATGTTTGAGACCTCTGTGGCAAGACTCAACGTATTCTTCAAGGATACACTTTTTCTGACCTGTTGAAATTTAAAGCCTTCTGGTCATCCCCATAATGAAGTCCACTGACTCAGGGCCTAGAGCTAAGATGAGCTTTTCTCTTCATGAGAAGTGCAAAATCAATGAGCTACATAATGCTTCCTAACACCAGTCAAATTCTTATTTTCAAGATGCTCTAATCGTTGGCCCAGCTGTTATCAGGAGTTTGCCTGGTTTTTTTTCCAAGCAATAGCTAGTCAAGACATCCATGAGTAGGCATGAACAAGAAATTCAGGATGCCTTTGAGATTAGCAGCAGGAGAGCAGTATGGAACAGGTTGTTAACATCAACCTTTGCAGGAAAGAGCTGAGTTCCTGGATTGGACCAAGATGTGCGTGAGCTAGAAGGCAATACCCTCCTTCCTTTGACCATCTCAAAGTTTGGTCTGAACTGAAAGCATGTTAAATTAATCTTTGATACATTCTCTCTCACCTTTTTAAAGCCACACTGCCTATCATGGTAACAGCACCAATAATAGCCATTTGTTTGTGATTGGGAACCGTGCTGGACAGCCATTTCCTGATCACCATGTGCATATCATCCTAAAGAGAAAGACACAGGCCATGTCACCACTGAGCTACTTGTGTGCAACACTCAGAATTCCACTGGCATCTTTATGTCATTTCCCAAGGCTGCAGGGAGATGGTTTATCAGGATTGCAGCTTTTCATAGAAATGCACATTCTGCTATTTTCTTTATTATTAAAATATTGGTCACAATTCTAGGTAAGACTGCAAACAGCATTAAAAGGACTTTGACTTTGCTCTAATTGCTACACACAACATGTAGTTGGTCCAGGTTTCATCTATAATAAGTGAAAGAATACATTATAAAAAATAGCAGATAGTCTTGGAGTGCTTTACACACAGCTGCAGAGCTGCCCTCTGAAACAGTCAACTTCAGGAGGCTGAGGGACGGAGCAAGCTTTTGGTGAGGGGTCTGCCACTTCACAACAGAGACCTGTGTGCTGTGCATATCAGTTCTTCTAACTGTCTTTTTTTTTTTACTCCAGAGTACAAATATTAAGCTGCTGAATAAAGCTGAACTATGCTTTCTGAATGCTTCCAAATGATGGAGAAAAAAGCTAGTAAAAGAAGATGCTAAATTTATACCTTCGCAAGTTTTCAAGGCTCAGCTAGACAAAGCCACAGCCAGCCTAATATAATGTTGGTGACAGTCCCACTTTGACTGGAAGGTGACATTAGATATTGCCATCAGTCCCCTTCCATGAACATTTCTATCAACTCTACCTTTCTTAAATGTGCAAAAGAGGAGGACCTTTCTGGGAAAGATGTGTCAAAGATGTGGGAAAGACTGTGATGAGTCCTTGCTATACAGGATAGGAAAGTCTGGAGCCACAAGCTGACTTGCAGCCAGCTGGGGAGAAGATAATTTTAAGTTGAAGGACATCCTGACACCAATTACTGCTCATAGATGGGGTCACTATTTGCAACAAAACCCTCTAGAAACTAACCTAGCAAAAAAGACCAAGGTACAGCCTGATGTCCCTTCTGTTATGTCTCTGCTTACCTGAATATAGCTTCCTTCTTGCCTCTGGCTGAATGCTAGCGTGCTGAGAATGTGGAAAAGCTTCCGGATCTGGCATGGGTTCAGTTTCTGTGTAGAGTCTAAAATGGTCTGTAAGACAGAAGCCATAAACTCAGATATATCAACAATCCCTTTCCATATTCCCAGTAACACACCAATTATCAACCTCAGGAAAGCCAATTAGCTTCCTTTTTTTGCGCAGGCAGGATAAAGCCACATTCAAATTAAGTAAACATAAATGAAGAACTATTGCTCTGGCTGCAATTATTCAAACACTGGCCAAAGTGCTGACAGTCTTTCAATGTGGTAGAGCAGGCAGTCCACAAGGGGGCAGGTTTTCGCCAAGTATTTGAAATAGCCAACATTAACAAAGACAGCATTTTCCCTCTGTCATAGGTATCATCCCATGCCTGTAATTTAAGCATTTTTCCAGTTACAGGTAAGGGTAACTTTTTTTTTTTTTGTCTATCTCAATTTCTGCTGTCAAAAAATCATCCAGTCCTAACTTGCAGCTTGCCCCTTCATAGTAGATACCATTCACTTCTGACCAATGCATTTGTCAAGACAAGTAGCTTACAGGTATAAGTCATTCTATTACTTCTATTTCTGAAAAGTACTGACCTATTCTGGACCTGAGGAAAAGTAGTGAAAGGGTCCTGAAATGTACTGTGTCCCCAGAAACATTCCTACCTTCACAAAGGTGGCATAGCGCATCAGAAGGGATGTGTGCAGCATCACCAAATCAGTGAGCACATCCAGAGAAATGTCCACTTCTGTCTCATTTCCACTGCACACGTGAGTCACCAAAGCAGTCACAACCTCCTGTGGAAAAAGTTCCCAAAGAAACCTTCGTGAAATGCCAACAGAAAAATGTCTACCCTGTTGTGCTCCTACCAAATGTTTGTCAAGTACAGATAATCATCCTGAAACTCAACAATATCATTTTAAGTCCCTTCTCAGTTTTAATTCCTGATACCCATGATACTCTTTCTCCCCAGTTCTAATTTTTATTCATTTCTAAAAGAATCAGTGATTCCATAAAGCAGCTCTTCACCAAATTTTTCCTGCCTGCTTCCTAATACTGCTGCAGCTTCTGCTCTTTGCTACCAGCATATAAGATGATAAAAATCTACCCTATTTTCTGAGGTGCACAAAGCACTGCACCTTACCCAGGAACACACTGCCTCTAACTTCAGCAGTTCGTGTCATGATAATCCTTCCATCAGGAGTTAAAAATTGACATTTTTGTTTCAAAAATTTGTTATGGCCTTAATTCAGTTGACTTCTGAACAGGGATCTCTCTCTTCACTCCCATTTTGTCTGTGGCTCTGGTTCTTTTCTGTGTCTCTAATTGCTAATACAGCCACCCTCTTTTGAAACTCTTAACATCTCAAAATATCACTAGACTCACTAGCTTGTAGAAGATGACACTTATACCCTCACATCTTGGGCTTTTCCCAAGATTTTTTTTTGTCTATTTGTTAAGTTTGCTGCAGTAAGTAAAACAGATAAAATGCTGGAAACAGTCTTAATTATAAATATACTGTGTCCAAAAAAGGGCAAATATACGCAAAAGCTTGTGAAGAGCTGTCTTCACTTCCCAAATTTTCTGATTTCAGCATGTCTATAGGAACTCATACTGGGAGCTGAAAGTCTAGTCTGTGATTATTTCAGAGTATGCAGGAGTCCAAGTTGGCCAGAGCTCTGAGGGAAATCTGTGCTAACTTTTTCCCTTTCGTTGGATAACTTACTGTGATGGAAAAAGTTTCAATGTAAACTATCACAGTGGCTTTTTAAAATAGAGGATGCTCAAAGTGACTAGGTAAGCCAGGAGCATGGATTTATGAACACATTTCCTCTGTGACTCCGGGGACCAGACCCGACATCCTGGCTAGATGTCAGTGAACTTGTTTGCTTTCTGAATTGCAGCAAACCCAGCAAAGTCCTCTGTTCCGTAAGTTGTTTTTTTTCTGTCACTTCTGATGCCCACCTGTTTGCTGTGCTTGAGTAACTTGCTACCTAATTCTTGCTGTGACTGTTCCCCATCTTCTCCTTGGCCTACTCTACAGCATAGACCTCTCTCCAAATGCTTTCAACTGCCTCAGATCCTCTCCCCTAAAGCATCATGACATACATTCCAGAATGAAGCGCTAACACAAATAAAACATGCCACCCATCACACTATACCTGTTGGCAGTAAGAGTCAAAGGCTGCAAAAGCTTGTTTGTACATGCAGCTGCCAAAGGAGACTACAGCTGGGTGTGCAGAGTGCAGAAACATCTGAGCAAGTGCTAAGATCGAAGGGAAGTAGTCTTTGATAACCTGAAATAGACATCATGAAAGAGAAGATTATTGCTGCTTCTTTTCAACACACTCAGTTCTCTAAATAAAGAATGTGCTACAGCTTACCCCAAAAAACTTAGCCATTCTGGTTTCTAGACTTTCTCCAGCCTTCTCCACATAATTAATTTACATCACATCTAGATGTGGTGCTTAGGGACATGGTTTAGTGATAGGCTTGGCAGTGCTGTGTTGACGGTTGGACTTGATAATCTTAAAAGGTCTTTTCCAACCAAAACAATTCTGACTCTATATGCCAAATATAGAAATCATTACACTTGAAAAATGGTGCTTGTAAACATATGAACTTCTAAAAATACAGTGTGAGACAACAGCACATCCAGAACTCCCAGTAGAGATCTTGGGCTAGAGCACATCTCTTAGGCCAACAGATTTTGCACTAAATACAAGCCCATCCAATTCTAAGGAAGGCTCTGTCCTAAAAAAACCACATGGCTGTTACAATAGAGGACACGTGCCTTGGGAAATTGATCTGGGACCAAAAAACATAATGAAGTGTACACAACAGGAATACTATAAAAAATGCAGCACGGAGTTAAATCATGATCTGACAAGAACTTTAAGAGACAAAAGAGGGAATCCCAAAGCAGAATCAGCACTGACCGTTGAATGATTTTGGAAGGCATTCTGCATCAGTTGTTCTGGAATGCAGCCCAGTCGAATTTTGCTGCTCAATACTTTCTCAGTATGCTTCCTGCTCTTGGTGTTTGTAGAATGGATTAGCAGCAAAACTATCAAATCCAGAACCTTTTTGAAGAAATAACCACTAAGCATTATGCTAAAAAGATACTAAGAAGTCCAGACAGCTACACACTTTGAAATCAAATTTGAGAAGAAAATGAAGAGGTCAAAAAGGCCCAACAGTCACAACTGTAAAGAAATCTTATCAGTCCAAACAGGACAGAATTAAAGCAGGATGACTCTTGTCCCTTGACATTTAGAGGGATGAATTAAGAGTTACAAAGAAAACACATAGCTGTTATGCTAGGAACAAGTCAAATACCATTAAGAACCACTCATGCAACATCACTGGCAGTTTCTGCTCCAACTAGAAAATCTTTTCATTTACAACCACAAAGAAAGCCCTTGAAAACACCAGCAGAAGAGGACACTCCCAGAGACAAGTGTAGAGTCAGAAGTATTACCTTATGGTCAGATACAGATGTGCTGTTCTCAATAGCCTAAAGCAAAACAACAAGAAAGCTGTTACAGGGGAGTACACTATTATATTCCAAAACCAAATGAAAACAGGCAGCCAGTAAAAGAAATACTGCTCACAGATCTCTCTCCTTTACAATAGGACAGCTATCAAACTGGATCTCACTAACAGCAGAGAATCCAGAAGGCATGCAAAAAAGAGCATGAAAATTCAGCTTGAATGAGGATGTTCTCAAATAACATCAGATTTGAAAACAGAACTAAGGTACCAAGCAACGGAAGGATGAGAACACAAAACAGTCTCACAGTTTACACTGAAATGTAATTTAAAATGAAATTTAGCCCAATACCAGCCAATGTTGATTTCTTGGTGGATGTTTCCTAAAGGCTTCACAGAGCTCACACTCCACATACAGGTATACGTTTTGCTGTCTTGCAGACAGATAAGAACCCAACCCTCTAAGATTATTTATTCCAAATCTCGCTTGTAAACATGCAGAACTGGGTTTATCCTGCATTTAAAGATTAGGGGTCTGTGCAGTGGAGCCCAGTGTCAGTCTTGCAAGTACTGTGAAATCAGTAACTGAGGAAGAAAGTAGACTCCTGAAAAATGACTGCTAATTTGGAACATGGATTTCTCTATCAGCAAAATGAAGGGCTAACATTTGTCTTTTGATACCACATCTGACGATAAGAAAAGCTCAAGCTCAACCTAGGAGTCAAATTAAATAAGGAAACAACGACTGAAGCATTTTACCTTAATCCAAGCTCCACAGACATCTTTCTGAAATCTCACAGCTAACTTGATCACATCAAAAAGTAGCTTCACACAATTTTGGCTGGTGGTTACTTGGCTCATGGAAGAACTGTAAATTATCAGAAAGGAGGAAACTCAGTCACTGTGAATACTATAGTAAAAGGAGCAAGGCAGCCCAGCAGTCACAGCAGGTACTTCAAGCAGCCATTCTCTAGGGGGAGTGTTCTGACAAGGACAGGGAGTTTCAGAAAAGGGTGGAAGCAAAGGCTGCATGATCAACCAAAGACACACCAGAGGGAACTTAAAACAAATTAACTAGCAGCAACATTATTATCAATGGCATTGCATACCCCCATGCAGACATGGATGCAACTGGCTCAAAAGGAACTAGATGCATGGCAGGAGAAGCTGGCTTCACAAGGATTGACAAATGTGTCATATTAGCACCAAGCAGGAAGGAATGAAGAAGTCAGCACCTTTTCTCGGGATAAATTAGGCTCATGTATGTAAGGATGTGTGTCAAAGAGACCAGATAGAGAAGAACCAAACTTTTCTTGTCCAGTCATACCCTTGGAGAATCATGTAATTCAGCTCAAGTACCTGGCCTGGACTTGGCTTTTTGGTTTCTTCTGGGAACCTAGGATCTGCAGGGGCAGAACACACGATGACAGAT
>NW_009951855.1:152637-161576 GCF_000747805.2 Chaetura pelagica | reverse complement strand
TCTTCCGAAGATCAGAAATCACCTGTAACACACAAATCCTGGCAAATATCATTGTGACATGGGAGGAGAGAAAAAGCTGAGAAAAAGAAAACACAGTCTCATGGAGTAACCTTAAAATTACAAATCAAACCCAAATATATCTGTAAAGACTTACAAGCATTTAGTCATGCTGAAACTTCTTTTTTATACTTAGAAAGTAAATCAGTCACACTTTGCTTTTCACTGTCATGCACATATATTCAGAAAGCAGATTTCTTAAGAGCTGCTCCATGAAATTCCCACCTATATCTGCTGTGTGTTGCTGTGAACCAGTTTTAACCTGTTTAGGAGCAGAGCAAGATATGACAGCCACAGGAATTCCAGAGCATCTGAATTTACCAATTTAACTGCTGTCAAATTGTAGTGAATCAGCACAGACTGAGCTGCAGTTTTACACACACTGTTTTCACAGTGAAAGATTTGGGTAGATCAAAATCCACATCTGGCTGAAGCTTTCTCAAAGTATGAAAAAAACCAACATGTTCAGTAGTTCAGCAAGGCTGCCTTGACAAAAAACAACTGGTTAATTTTAAAGATTCAGAATATGCTTCTTTAGATAAAGCAACTTGAAAACCTGAGGAAGCTTTCACCTTAGAATAAACACAGTTCTCCAACAGGAGAGCCACCCTTGCAAGGATGTTTCCAAAACAAGATTTAGAACAGAACTTAGTGGAGAAAACAAGAAGAGAGTTACAAAGTTGCAGTCCCAGGCCTGTTGGATACTTCTGGAATTTAAAACCCTTTGAAGGTCTGTACAAATGCATGTAAAAATGTCTGTACAATGCTTAGAATTCAAAGGCTTAAAGTTGCCTCCTAACCACAGTTTTTTGGTCTAAGAGCTCAACTCAAGACCATTTGACTACTTTCAGTTCTTTAAGATGTTTATACACAAAAAAAAATTCTATAAAGAAATGAGAAAAATCTGCAATAGCCAAGAGAAAGAATGAGGTTTCAATTTTCATGTCTGAAGGCAGAACAAAATCCATGTCAAAAGACAGATATAGTTTCTACATGTGCTTTGATTTAAAATGTTACTTGAAAATTTTAAAGCATACACCTCTTTGTGTGAAGCAACTTCCCTCTGTTAAAACATGCACTGGATTAGACAACTTATCGGTCTTTATTATAGAGAAAATACTGTACCTCTACTGCATCTGCTGCATTGACATTATGGAGGATGAATTTTACTACTACAGGCAAATCTTCCAGTTTTACAGAAGGCACAATGGTCATAGCAGACTGTCGCACCTGGGGAAAAAGCAAGACTGGGTCAGCTGCAGGACTGTGGTTGGCAGACATGTAGTTATGTTAGTGGGAAAGACTCTTTGAAGGCCTATAGTCCAGCCTTTTGCTCAGAGCAGGAATAGTGTCAATATGAGATCAGGCCTTGACTTTGCTAATTGAGTCCTGAATATACAAGAGGATAGAGGAAACTTTCCCATCCCCAAGTCCTGCCGCCTCAATAGTTTGTCAGTGCTGCAGACCCTAACTCATTGTTTCATATGTCCCATCTGAACCTCCTAGACTGTAATTTGCAGCCATTACCACTTATCATATCTCCTGGCACTGCCAGAAGAGCTTGGCTCCATCATTTTTTAACTGGCTTTCACATGGGATAAGCATGAAAGAGGCGTATTTTGCTAGACAGTGCAGGCACTCAATGAACCAAATTTATTCTATTCACAAGAAGCGTAGCTGCAAGAAGTGCAACAATCCATCATGCCCAGAAGACCCAAGGCACAACACCTCATCTCCTTTACCATTATTCCACAAAGAAAAACTACGATCATGTGAGGATGTCATCACAGGTCTGCCTTTTCCTATAATATAGCAGTCTAGTCTGGTCACTGTACCTTGAAAAAAGAGTGACTATAAGCAGGTTTAAGATGGGCAGTAAACATTTACTGCAGCAGGACAAAGTGATTTTGCATTAGTTCTGAGACCTGTGTGTGAAATTACTGAATGCATACTGTGACAGCCAGAAGACTCCTCTCTCTCCTCACTTAAACCTTCACATATGTTTCAAAACCAGTTTTAGTTTCTCTGACTCCTTTCCAATTTGAGCTAGCTCAGGACTTTTGAAAACCTACAGAAGTCACACTCAGCAAAATACTTCGAGTGGCAAAAAAGTTCTAGCTCTTGTGTTGCTAAGCAGGAGCTGGGTTCTGCTCAGCTGCTAAGTAAAAGCTCTTACTTCAGCCTGAAGGTCTCCATCAAGATCCAGACGAGAAAGGGCATCCAGGATTGGAACTGTGAGCCGTCTGCCCTGTTTTAGCAAGCAGCTGATACACAAGTAAAAGAAAACAAATTAACTTCTTAATAGAACCATGAATGGACCTTGAGTAAATTGTGTGAAAAAAAACCGTATCTGAAACTGACAACAAAATATGCCACTGGCACTGTGGAGAACTTTTTCCCTAAATTATCGCTCCTCTCTGGACACACTGAATTGTGACTCTGTGGCTGCTGATTAGAAGCAGATAAGAAAAGTCTATCTTTTCCAGATCTTGTAACAGCAGGGAGTGTGGACAAAGATCTGGTAGAAGACTCGAGCAAGAACTTGACAATTACAAGGTTCTGGATTCACCATATATAAAAAATTTGTGACACTACTGGAAAATGACTTAACCACACAGGTCACTTGGGCCTGATACCTTCAAGCCATGCTTCTGTCATCAGGTAAGTGCAAGGGTAAAAAAAAACAACAAAAAACCCCAAACAAAACCCAAACCAAAACAAAAAACAAAAGAATAATCTCTACCTGAGCTCTCTAGCAACCTCAGTTTGCTGGGAATCCTCCAGGATCTCAGGTAGACTGGTGATAATATCATGCTGGATTGATACTGGAGAGACACTAACCATCTGCATTAACTTCTTGACGAGATCCTGCAGACAAGACAAACACTTGTAAAATGTATAAGTCTCACTGCGAGCAAGTGCTGGCAATAATATTATGCATGTAAGGTCACTCATGAAGTAATTTGTCTGGATTTATGCCAACTATCCGTTAACTAATTGTCCTGTTGAAGTTGGGAGTCAAAGCATAGGCTTTTACAGAGCCATGGTATTTTACATGTAGGATGTAACTGTCTTGGAGAGCAAAGGAAAATGAGAAATCCAACAGCAAGCTTCTCAGTGTTCAGTGTGACTTCTTGATTCAGTTAATTCTGGGACTCCCTAGTAACAGCCCTGCACAGAGTGACTTACAGACAGAAGGAAAAGAACCACCAAAGCAGGAACAGAGAATTTAACCCCAGGTGCTTGCAAGCAACAGTATCTCTTGTTAAACAGGAGTGGATTGTAACTTCCTGCCAGCAACAACTTCCAAAATGGGCAACCCATGTGGATACATATATACAGATACAAATTGATGAAAAAGGAGACCTAGAGCATGGGAAGAAGAAAAATAATAGGAGAGGATGTTCAAAAGTCACTGAAGGCAATCATAATAAAACAGAAATAATTAAATCTCTCCTTCAACATGTGAATATGAAAACAAAATGAGTTCTCACTAGCATAATAATAATTGTTCTCATCCCACCTGAGCAAATTCCCAGAAGTTGACTGAAAAAAACATACGTGTGATGGTACCATGAGTACCCACCTGATTGTCAAGAATCTTGTCAAGCCACTTGAACTGATTGACAATGAGCCGGGGAAAATTTGTTCCAAAGGTGCCCACACTGAAACAGCAGAAAGTGAAATGCAGATTAGTCAGACCTATGGACAGACTCAAAAGTTTTGCTGCTGGTCAGCAAGATCACAAGATGCAAGTCAAACTGATTATCAAAACCATGTTATGAAAATATCAATAACGCTCCTCCCTTCTTACAGTTTTATAGGAGACAAGTGAACAGTATCTACTTTTAAGACTTCCTAAAGGGTTCACAGCACAATCAACAGCTTGTTACTTTTACATTCAAGATCCTTCAGAATTCTTGGATGAAAACAATTCAGTCCTTGTGACTGTGTTAAACCTTCCTCAAACAATTTCTCAGACTCAGCCTCTGCACAGCATTTGTGTCCTGCCTGATGCTTAGCACTGAAACAAATATTTTATCAGAAACAGCCTCAGCTTCTTTCTGTCCCTTGACCTGCTCCACTAACTGTAGTGAGCGTCCAGGGCCCTGGAAAGAGCTGAAGCATTTGGGTCCTGCCTATGCTACACTCCAAGATCTCTCATTCTGCTATGATTTTCTACATTCAAAAACCTTTCTGTTTTCCTTTTTTGAGCACAACTTGTATTTTTAGAGGGATGATTGTTTGCAACCAGCCACCTCCTAAAATTATGCCGGTCACTTTAATTATTTTTCAAATAATGAGATGCTCTGTAGTCCCTCTGCTGAAATGCTTCCCAAGTGTGTGCCAGTAGTTAAGAAGGACATAATAAATCATAAGGTATGTCTGTATTTCAGCTTCTATAAATCTGTCTTCAGCTTTATGCACCCACAAGTTTGAAGTTATGGTACCCCTCAGGTAATTTTGCACGTGTGAAGAAAAAAGCATCAGTGAAAACATCCATTCAGGCAAATTTGAAGTAACAGTTAGAGTCAAACAGCTGGTGATTGTCCAAAAGATTAAATTTAATTTCAAGACAGAGAGAACAGCCTGTACTCACGTGTCAAAAAAGAATTCAGGGATCTTTTCCAACAACAGTGTTACGACAGCAGGCTAGAAGAAGGGCAAAAAGAGTGTTAGGATGACGACTTACTGCTTCTGCTGTGGCATTGCCACCAAAACTGATCTTCCATCAAAAAAAAAATTACATATGCATAGAAAACAAAATTTTAAAAGAATTAAATACTCAAAAGAACCAGTAAAAATATTTCCTGTTCAAAAACATTTCTTAATTCCAGAAAGAAGGCATACAGCCTGCAAACTGAAAACCGCGAATGCTGAAGTGTTATAAACTATCCACATAACTGAATAGAACCAAAGCATATAGGCAGGATGCTCATTTTCCCTCTGTCTTTTCTTGTATGCCATGTGCTCCAGGCCTTGAGCATCTTTCTGTTCCTAAAAAAACTGAAGACTACTGCAGATGCAGCCTCATCTGCCTCACAACCAGTTCTATTAATCTTCTGCTTATTTAAGAAAAAGGATCCCTAAATAAATCAACACCACTGTAAAGAGCAAGCTAAGGTGCCCATACCTGTAAGATCTTAATTCCAAGAAGCAGTTTAATGAGGCTTTCACAATAGGAGTGCACCAGAGTCCTGCAAGATGAAAGATCCACCACAGTTGTAATAAAAACATGTTAGGAGAATAGGCTGTAACTCTCTCAATTACTGTTTGTTTTGTTTTTTGTTTTGTTTTTTAAAAAATACACTTATAATAACTTAGGGCAACATAGTTACCACAGACACACACAAAAAAAATTTAAAACTGCACTTCAGCTCTGAACAAGTTTACTCTCTTCAGGACTAGTGCAAGCTGGAAACACAAAAGCCTCTCTGGTTAAGCAGTATCTCCTGGGAAAAAAACTGTCAAAAAAAGTTGACCTTCACCAACCTTGTAAATTATTTTTTTTTCCCCATAGTATTTGGCTCTTGCCATAAAATGCCACGGAGCTCAAAGCATGCCATAGGCAGCTAGTCAATTCCATGATTTACCTCTTTAAACTTATTGCTATTAAATATCAGTGTGTTTCACCAGCCACTTTTACATAAGACACAAGTCTTGTTGTATATCAGGTGGAGCTGTGGCCTTTCCCTCCACTCTGCTCAGTGCTACATGACATTTAACTAGAGAAGATAGAAGGCATTTTCTCTGACCTCGACCCCTCAGTCCGTACAGGAGCACATGGCAGGAGACAGTTCTTGAACTGGTTTCTGTCCTTGATGTGAGATTCCAAGCCGCTGACAAACTGTTTCACGACCTGCAAAGCAGAGGGAAGTTACCCACATCCTGAAAAAACACCCAAATCAACTGCTGTCTTTTCAGATGTCCTTCATGAGCAGATTATGGTCTTTGTCGCTTGAATAATATTGCCAATTAAATGCTTTGACAGGGCAGAGTGATGGAAGTGCAGAATTTTTGCTTGGAATTGTGCTAATCCAATCTTGGAACACGCAGCCCAAGGCTGGGTTAACAGAGGCACAGCCTAGCCATCTTTTTCTGACTGTTCAGAAGTAATAGCTGAGAAGACAGATGTAGCAGGAGGTCAAAGGGACATAAAAGGCTGCAAAGGCAACCTTGAGATATTTAGAGAATCTGGACCACAGAAATCCAAGCTAAGCTACTGTGTTGCATACTGTTGTATAGAACTAGCAGTGACAGGCAGCTGCATTTGCATCTTTCACTACACAGCAAACAGTTTGAAAGCTGGGTCCTGCCGAAGCACAGCTCATCACTTACGTCTGGGTAAGTCGGGTGCTTCTCCAGAGCCAGGCAGAGCTTCTTCTGGAAAGTTATTTGATCTACAGCTAAGGAGAAAGTTTAGAAAGAAAATAAAGACCCAGACATATTTTATCCACACAGCATCATAACAACAGCTATGTTAAGTACAAGCTCTTATGCCCATCCATTGATACATCTGCATCAGCTTCACTGAGAAGTCCCATCAGCAAAAGCCTGAGTGGTTTCACCACTTGGGGTTTCTCCAGTCTGGGATGAGAGTGGCTAAAAGCACTAAAAAGGCTTAATGCTGAAGGTCTTGCCAAACCTGAAAGGCAGCAATGACATATTCATTTTCCTGTTTTACAGCTCCTGCCTCTGTAACTCTACACTAATACACTAATCACATATGCAGTCCCATCTTATTCCACGTACCCCAAATAATCTTTCAAAATATTTTTTACTTACCATGCATACACCCAAAAAGCTGGTACAATGAGCTTAGGAGCTGTGCAAATCAAGAAGTATATTAAAAATAAGAGACCAGAGGAAGTTTGGAACAAGCTAGTTCAAGCATTTTTGCTCTGCAAGTAAAATGCATCTTCATACCAGACATCTTTGCAGGTTTTCAGAATAAAGCAGAGAAGAAGTGCTAAACCCATACCTATTTCATTCTGTCCCTCCCCAGATTTCAGTACAATTCCTGATGTTCTAAGGAGCTCTTCAAAGACTCCCTCATTCTCCACTCCACTGTAGGCAGACGCTTTTTCCTTATCAGAAATCCTTGACTTCTTTGTTTCTGAGAAAACAAGACACGATACCTCAAATACTCCACAATAATAGCAAGGATCCTTCATATAAAAAACTAACTCAAAATTAACCTTCAAATAAGAAATTGGAGGAACCCAGGAATACACTGAAGGGACCAGACCAACAAACAGTACTGCTGTTTGACAACAGTCATTAGCCAACTCAGATTCCAATGTGCAGATTCTACAGAGCAGCTACCACTGTGGCATTTCTTACTCACTCCTTTTAGTGATCCATGAGCACAGACACTTAAGATACACCTCCAGTGGTTTGCTCCACTAACAGTCTATGGGCAACACTAGAGCATATACTTTCCTCTGCCCTGAAAAGCACCAGCTGAACACAGGTTCTCCCCACCAGACCTGTCTCCATCTGCTGAGGTGAAAAATAACTATCTTCCCTCCAGCTACATAGAGACGTTATTTTGGTTTGATTTATAGAGATGATTTTTGATCAAACGTGATGAATCTGCAGACTCTGAAAGCAGGGAAGCTCACAATGGTAAACACTGATCAAACGTGTGAGAAGAGAGGGACTGAGAGATGATATGGCACTGAATCCAGGATTGTGGTTTTACTGTGATTGTACAGTGTTTAAAGATCAACAACACCATTAACAATTAGAATTATCAAAACTACCATTTTGCCTGGGAGCTGCCGAGTTTATCAACAGGTCTCCATTCCACATATAATTGATTATACCTACTTGGCAAGCCTGACATGCAGATCTCTCCAGAAGCATCAGCTTTTGACCGTTTCCTTTTTGAAAACATGGTAACAAAATCTTTGTTGTCACCTATAAAAATACAGAAAAAAGACAAGTGAGGAAAGGAGATGTTACTTGAATTCAGTTTTTTTAGCAAATCTAAACTATTTTAGTGAATGCTGAAGAGAAATGCTCCAGAAATTGAAATACCCTAAGAAAGGCAGACTGCCTGGTAAACCCAATACCACACCACATTTTTCTGCTGTACAGGTTCAGATTTTAGAGCTTGTCAGATTTAAACAGTGTCATACATTACTTTTTCTACAATTCAGTTCCTCATAAGACTTAGCTTTTCTTTCAGATGCCAGGCAAATTAAATGGCAAGTTGAACTGAGTAACTGAGAGGTCTCAGATTGCTTTCACTGATCTAAATTTGTGATCCTCTTCTCATGCCCAGAGAAAGCTCCAAAATATCAACAATTTAGCATTCACAAGCACACCCATGTTCCTAGCTCAGTACAGCTTCAAGGAGAGTTCAATCAGCACAAACTTCTCCCCAACTTGTTCTCTTTTGGTGGGTGGCAGTGACTAAAATTAAAACTTAAACTTTGAAAAGATGCCTGATTATTTCATCTTTAATTCAACTATTTGGCAAGGCGTTATTAAAAGGAGTTAAATAAAACCCCAGAGGTGACGCAGAACAATTAAAACCCGAAAAATGTGATGAGCATTTAGAGCTGGACCTGAGGCACAGACTGACAGGCCCAAGGCAAGCAGTCCCAGAGAGCCCTCTCTTTGTTATACCTACTTCCAAAGGCTTCTAAGTTCCTGTGGCAGCCCACACACCTCACCGCACGCTCACAGGGCAGGACGGGCACCTCAGTTTCACACCCTCCAGCTCGGTCACACCAGCTCGCACGGCCGGGAGAGGCGCGCGGGGCCCCGGACCCGGCAGCCGCGCTCCAAAGCCGGTTTCACGCTCTCAGGAACAAGCCCAAACGCGGCTCAGAACCCCAGGCTCCAGGCCCGAAGCCCCAGACCCCCCCACC
>NW_009951855.1:138123-152159 GCF_000747805.2 Chaetura pelagica | reverse complement strand
GGCGGGGATTCCTGGGCATCAGCGCGAAGCCCGAGGAGCCGCAGCGTCAGAGCTGCGGTCAGAGCTGCTCTCGGGCGCGGGGCGGGCTCTGCACAAGGGCCCCGAAGGGTCAGACGGTCCAGCTGGGTCTGCCCCAGCCCACAGGGGTGTCCTGAAGCGCAGTCAGTAGCAGATGCTTAGGCAGTGTGGACACAGGAGCACCGTGCATGTCTTTTCCCTGACCTCAGTGTTTGCTTCCACTACTTGACGTTCTACCTGCATGCTGAAATGAAGTCTGTGTCCAAACCATCGTGTTTAATACCTATCAGGAAGCACAGGAGGGGTCTTATAAAAGCTCCAGATAATGAGAGGTAGCTGTCATGTTCTCTGAACTAAAAAACAGTCACTCATATTGGCTCAGTTGCTGCCAAGTATGTATGTTGCAAAATCTGGAAGTCAGCTCAGGGGAATGAAAATGCCCCATACACCAGTGTCAGTACTGAGCCAGCAGAACTTTGCAGAAAGTACTAAAAGCTCTTTAGTCAACAGGGATTCTTCTCCAGAGAATTCTTAAAATTATTTTAAGGATTTTAGAAAGCCAGAGAGCTGGTACCATGGATCCAGGGAAACAAAGTGAAGAGCTTCAGAGCATGTAGGCAGTAAAGTACCTCTCATAAAAGAAATACACGTTACAGAAGAGCTCATAAAATATCTGCATGTCTGAGCAAGCAATAATGCGTCTTTCCTTTTATTTCTTGTGGTGTTGGCATTGACTCTTTTTGTTTCCAGTCTTTCCTGTCCCGGAAGTATTTCTTTAATAACCCAGAGGATGGATTTTTTAAGAAAACGAAAAGAAAGGTGGTGCCTCCTTCCCCCATGACGGGTATGTTAAGGTGCCATAAATATAGCTGGGTAGAAAAACTGTGATTTTCTGCCAGTTTTCCCCTTCTGTATGAAGGGGAATCAACTTTGCAGAGCTCAGTGAATGTGAGGGGGGTGGGGAGGGGGCAAGATTCCTCTCTTTGACAGCAACAAGTCAGGTCACTTCATTTTGCTGAACTTCAGCCTCTAGTGTCTCATGAGCCCATGACCACCCCTCAGTGTTGCTAGAAGGAAGTCTTGCTCTTCCTTGGGTCCTTTTGTCAGGTTGTGGCCAAAGACCTCAGCAGCCAATTAGCTGAATAGTTCATTGCCCCTTTTCCAGCTCAGTCAGCTCAGATAGTAGGATAGGACTGTTACCTTTCATGCAGTTTCTTAATTAAAACAGCTGATGTTGGTGAAGCAAAGTAACCTCATTTCCTTTGTCACATGCCTCTACATCAAGTCTTTGAATTGCAGATCCTACCATGTTGACAGATATGATGAAAGGGAATGTAACCAATGTCCTGCCTATGATCCTCATTGGTGGCTGGATCAACATGACATTTTCAGGATTTGTCACAAGTAAGTTTTGGGAATAACAGGGCCTGTGGCTCTGCCCTTGTTTCTGACTGTGACCTCCAGGGTCTGGGCTGCATCAGAGATTTGCTTCCCTACCTGAAAGCAGTTGACTGGAAGCAATGTGAGCGTGTGGCACTGCCACTGTTCACTCCATGAACTGCATTGATTTTTTTCTCTCCAGAGAAAGGAGAAACTACTTTGTAAAACTTGCCTTTTTGTGTTATTTCATCCTGCAGCAAAGGTCCCATTTCCTCTGACACTGCGTTTTAAACCGATGTTGCAGCAGGGAATTGAACTGCTCACTTTAGATGCATCCTGGTAAGCCTGTGGCCTCAGCAAGCAAGATCAAACATTCACTTAGAAAACTTTGAATGTATTAATAACCCTTGAATGGTCTTTGCATGGCTCTGAAATGAGGTCACAAGCCAGCTTTGACCTGAACTCACCCATGCTTGTTGTGATTTATCAGGGTGAGCTCTGCTTCCTGGTACTTCTTGAATGTGTTTGGACTCAGAAGCATTTATACTCTCATCCTGGGCCAAGATAATGGTAAGACACTGTCATTTCTGTGAAAGAGCTGGCTTCTCCTTCCATGGGTGGACTTCTGAGAAAGGCTGGGGGAGGATTTCTACATTTCCAGCTTAAAAAGCCTCTCATTTCTGTGAGGTTACTGGTCAGGTTTGACATCACCTGCTGCAAGGACCAAGATCTTCTGCAGGAGCCACTGGCTAACTGCTCAGCTTCCATGGCTTTCCTTCTCATCAAATAGGTGTGCAAAAATGTTGCTCTCAAGCTTGCTTTTATTTCTAGCAAAGATTGCTTAATGCTGGATGCAGGGCAGGACAGTTGATTCTGTTTCTGGGGTTATTTAGAATGTAGAGGGCTGTACTTGCCACCATTTGTCTGCACATTGTACGTAAATCTAGCTAAGATGTAGGGAATGGGAATAAGATACCTCATGAGAACTCTTTCTGGCACAGTAGTAATTTCTTTGTGGGTGTTCCTGCAACTCTGGTTTACAGCTTCAAACCAGCCTGGTAGCACCGTGCTACAAGAAATGCTGTTCAAATGACACAAAGATCAACTTCTCAATTCACTTTTGTAGCTGCAGATCAGTCTCGGGTGATGCAAGAACAGATGACAGGAGCAGCAATGGCCATGCCAGCAGATACTAACAAAGCATTTAAGGTACAGTATTCCCACCTATACTCCTGTTTGCTGTGGGCTTTCAGGATTCTAGGCTGTAACTCGTCCTATTTCTGTGTCAAGCAAGGGAGTTCTCTGGATTCCTATTCCTAAAATTAGAGCTGACAACTGATGATGGGCATGGAAGCTGCCCTGAAGCAAACCTGATGAGTTAGTCATTCCTAATACAAAAGATTAATTCATGTGCCATCTTCTGCTTCTGCAGAGAAAGATTATTTATTTCCCTTGAGATCTAGTTCCAAAGCAAAAGCTGGCTCCCAGAAAGTTGCTTTAATACTGCAGCTGAGCAGAGTTTGCAGCTCTGCTGGAACTGTGACTGTTCTGTCACAAACTGCCAGCACTGAGGTGCAATTCCAAAAAGTACTGTGTGCTCTCCTGGCTCACAGCCCTGCACTTCTGTCCAGTACTGCCTACCCAGAGCAGTTGGGCTGCTCAGCCCTGTGGGGACCTAAACCTGCTCCATGGTCCCCAGCAGGGAAAAAGAAAGGAAGCTCATGTGGCAGGAGAAGTGTTCAGGCCAAGACATACAAATCTCTTGCTGGGCATTGTGATTTTACAGTCTGTGTGGAGCTCTTTTCACTGTACTTAACCATGAGCTACAATGATGGACTAAGAAGAGGAGAGGTTCCAAGGTGGTGGAAAATGAGTAGGGGATGAGATCATTCTCATATTTAGGATTAAATTATATTCTTAGGGCTGCTATGAAAACCTGGCTTAATGAATTATTAGCCTCTGCAGCTCCAGGGAGTGTTGGTTGGAGAACAGTCTAATGAGGCCCATCAAGTCTGTGATCAGTTGCAAAGCTTTTGGCCTGTAACTTATTCTCAAATATCTCTGAATTAAAGAATGAACTAACCACAATGCACTTGACCCCTCCCCTAGAAGAGAATTGGCTGTTTCTAGAGACAGCTGTTTTAGAAGAAAGTGTTGCAGATTAGAGTGTTTCTGAAAGCACATAATGTGACTTTTCTAACTTCTGTGATGTACTTGTATTTACCAACTAATACCCAGTTAAGCATAAAACACTGATTTCAGAGAGCTGACAGCATTGCCAGGTTTTTAATAGAACTTTTTTGTTGTAGTTTTCAGTTAAGTGCTGCTCTGCATAGTTCTTAACTACTTTAATATTATGTTACTTTCCTTTGATTACTATCCATGCAGACAGAATGGGAA
The DNA here is from genome assembly GCF_000747805.2 of Chaetura pelagica. NCBI lineage: Eukaryota > Metazoa > Chordata > Aves > Apodiformes > Apodidae > Chaetura > Chaetura pelagica. Next base: position 148,361 of record NW_009951855.1, on the reverse strand, counting down.
GCTTTAGAATTGACTGATCATCAGTGGGCCTTAGAAGATGTAGAAGAAGAGCTCATGGCAAAGGACCTCCATTTTGAAGGCATGTTTAAGGAAGAACTTCAGACCTCCATCTTCTGAATTTGAGAATATGCTTTTGTTTCTTCTTGTAAAAGTAACTTGAAATGTTACTTAAAACTATATAGTGTATTTTAGCAAAGCTGAGAATAAAAGAAAAACACCATGTTCAGACCTGCAGTTACAGAATTCTGATTTGAACTCCAGGGACGAGTATGTTGTGTTGTCCAGGTGTGGGTTTCTAGCTGGAGTTGTTTCTCTTCCTGGGAAAGGTATGCTGGAGAAAAGACCTACAACTTCCAGTTCTAGTACACAAAGGGCAAACTTGCTTGAGTTCAGGAACTTCCAGCTTCGTGAAACTGAAGTACAAGGAGTGTCCGTGTTTCTAGTGTTAGTTTCTAGTGTTAAACAAATGCACTGTTATCCTTGGCATTTGAGCAATTCAGACATCATTGTGTTGTTAGCAATTCAAAACTGACTTGGCAGCAAGTGTGAGGATTCAGTTTCTGAAAGTGCTGGTTGTCCTTCCTCCATACACAAAAGCAAGAGGGAGATACCACTTGCCCATGGCAGAGCATGGTACAGGTATGTACCATACATATTCCTCTAGAGATGTAGCAAACACACAGATTGTATCCCTGTTAATTTCATTTTTCCCAAGTCGATTTATAAGCAACTCAGACCACCTACAGAGCCCCTTCTGCCTGCCACACACACAGGGTGTCTGGCTCTTCCCTGTAGTCCTTGTTCAGTTATTTACTGTGCCAGGTGGGGAAAATAAATACTCTTCCATCTAAATGCTTCTTGCACTGTAGAGAAGAGGGAGCAAATGTTACCTGCTTGGCTTTCTGTTCCTCAGTTCTCCAGGGTGAAGACTCCAAACAAGAGAAATAGTTCTTAAACAGAAGCTCTTCCATACTGTGCAGGTGTTATTTTTTCCTCCCACTTTATTCTGAGCCCTTTGTTTTGGAAGGAAATTGCACACCTTCAGCAGAGTAGGAGCTAAGCCAGCAGTGGGATAAAATCATCTCCCCTTTTAACAAGAGCCTCAGCTTGGAGATGTTCTGCTCTGCCTCAGAGACCCCTTTTTCTGCATGCTGACAACAACACTGCTTCACTGGCAACATAACTTGTGTTTCAGGTTATTTTTCCCTCCCTTCTGTGCTAGGGAATTCCACCTGACTTCAGGCCCTCTGCATCCTTGTGTAAGTCATGCCTATGTGCCCAAACACCTCCACATCCAAAAGCTGCCACTTCCTCAGTCTTCCAACCTGCTCTGATATATGTGTTCAGGTTGCCTTGAGGAGGAAATTGCAGCAACCTCAGGACAATGATTTCAGTGGTACAGCCACTAGCAGCCCTGAAGAAAAAGGACAGAAGTAAGGCCAGTAATCCCCTTGAGATCCATAGAGGAAGATGAATGATGAGGAAGCCATAGTTGTGCCTGCCCAGGGCCACAAAAAGACAAGGACAGGCTTTGCTACTGCACCAGATACCAGCAAACCAGCACCACAGGGGAGAAAAGGCAACTCTGGAGCAAGCTCCAACTCTCAGATGTATAGAGCAGTGCAGGAGATAGCTGCTCTTCTCCCAAATCCCCACTGACAGAGCAGGGGTTGGCTCTGCAGGATTTGCCCTGCCCCAGATAAAAGAGCTCCTGGAGCACCAGGCATCCCCACAACCAGTAGTGTCGGGTCACACAGAGAAAGCTGGAAAACACAACAAAACCCAGTTTCAGTGCAAACCACTCTTTAATTTTCCTCTTTGTACAATAAAAGCCAGCCACTTACAAAGTGCTAGTCTAAAAAACAGGTCTGGTATTACAGCACACACACACCAGCCGAAGCCCATCAGCTCAGAGGCAGAGAAGATAAGAGCTGGGCCAGTTTTTCTGCAGTACAACAGTCTGTTCAGCATCTGAGCATCAGAGATTAAGCCCCACTGACGAGATTCTCAGTGTCAGCAGAGGCAGAGAGGTGAGGAGGAAAACAAAAGCTATTTCAGATTGATTTTTCTTTTAAAAAAGTCTTTTGCTCCCCTCCCTTTTCTCTCCCATTTTGGAATGCCCACATGATTTTCTTACAGGTTAACATGAATGAAAAAATGCTGATCAGAGTAACTCAGTGCAGTGCTACAGCTTAAAAATTGCTTTTTGGATGCTCCCCTCAGTAACAAGGAAAAAAACAGAAATACAAGATTAAGAGTTGTAAAAATCCCAAATAACCCCAAATCAGAACAGCAGAAGCAACTAAGCAATTCTGATCTCCAAATTCCAACACTTTAAAAGCAAAATTCCGTGGAAGAGGACCACAACAGAAGTTTGCCAGCTACAGGCAGCCCTCCCTCCTCCTCCCCATCACCTGGCTGAGAGGCTACATGCTGCTGCCCTCCCTTCCCATTGCTCGGAGCAGGAGAAGATCAGGAGTAGCTGGTTGGGCTTTTGCTGGGCTGCAGCACAGCAGAGGTGCAGGGACAAGCACACAACACTTTGCTATAGGGCTTGTTACTGAGAGCTGTGGAAAAGGAGCTGAGCTGGTGTATTTGGAGCTAAAAGGATGGCCACTGTTACACTGACCATCAGAGAAGGTTGTGGTCAGCAGTGAAGCCACAGGGACTGTGCACAGGGGACTGAGAGGCTGCAAGCACACATTTTGGGGGAAAAACAAGCAGGGCAGTAGCCTGTCTTAAGCCTTCTGTTCTGCCAATGCACTCATCTCCAAGAAGGAAAAACTCTCCTGTTAGGTTCACCACCTTGAGCTAAATCTTGCCCTAAAAAACATGGGCTAAGGCTCTGGATTTTTCCCTTTTTTTCACATGGAAGACCAGCTCTCCACTGAGGAGTGACCTGATCTAGTGCTCACAGGAGTCCTCATTCAAGATAAAAGCTGGACTTGAGTTCTACAAGTAACACAGACCATAAAGGACAGAGGGAAGAGCACTTACTAGTTGGGCTGAACGGATGGAGAATGATTGAGCAGCTAATGCAGAGAGAGACCTCAGACGTGACCATGACACCCACAGCCTCACAGAAGATGATATGGTGGGACACCTAAAGGGCAGTGCTCAAGGGAGGTGGAGGAGAAAGGCTGATGGAGCATTATGAAAAAAAAAACCAAATAAAAAAGTCGCAAGAGAAAAGGCTAAAACCTCCCACAATTCATTGCACTGGGCTGTCCTCCTTACAGGAAACAGCTCTGGGGACACAGCACTGAGTTTTGCTGGAGAAAAAGCTACGAGGACTCACACAAATGAGCAAAAAAGGATAAAAATGCTGCCACTACACAAACCATAGGATAAATAGTGGAAGCAGAAAAGTGCTTACAGAGCAGCCTGGAAGTGAGTGGTATAGGAGAGACAGGATGGAGAACACAAGAAATCACTGATGTTATGGATGATACCTTCTCTGCAGCAGAATGGGAGCCAGAGCAGCTGTGTTCTGCGCCACTGTGAGGATCAGCCTGCACACGTGCCATCCACTCAGGTGTGAATCACTTCCACTGAAGTTTCCTACATTACAGGATGCAGTGTTCACATGGAAAAGGCTGAGTCAGAACTGGCCAGAAGAGCCTCAAATGCATCGATGAAAGGACACAAGAAAGAGAAACTTCTGCTGCATAGCAAGGGGACCAAGGTACAACAGCAGAGCCTGGGACAGACAGGCCAGATGTACCAAGATTTGAACTGAGCTTGCAGAAGGGTGCAGCAAGCCTTCCTGACACAGGCAGGGCCCAACAGCAACAGAGGGCTGGCAGAAGCCCCACACCGATTCACAGAATCATACCCACCATACTCCTCCATGAGCCCCTGCAAGACTCAGCTGTGACCAGCCTCCAGCTCAGGCTGTGCTTTACCAATACCAGCAACAACCCCCAGCCCAAGCCCAGCTCAGCCCTGATCCCTGCCTCTAGCCACACAGCTCAGCCAGATTTTAAAAAGATCTTTATTGAAGCTCCAATATATATTATTTTTGGCCTCTAAATACCCAAGTGTCAGCACCTATTCCTGACCCTCCAGTGCTATTCTGCAACCCTCAGCACTGAATCTTTCAGTGCTAGATTTTCTGCTTGACTCCTACAGAAGTAAGAAAAATTTTCAGATGCCTCAGGCATGGCTTTAGAAGAGCGACCGCTAAGATGGTGGCCAAGTGCTAGAGGTGATGTCTAGTTGGTGTCCATGCCGTCATACTCTTCCTGGGGAGGAGATGGGGCAGGAAGTTCCTCGCTGTTTCGGCGCTGATAAAACAGCACATATGCAGCTTTTGTCTACCAAACAAAGAAGAAAACCAATCTGAAACAATCCACACAGCTTGGCTGGAAACATAATGCCCAAAGCAGAGAACTACACACACCTTCAGCATAAACTCAGGATTAGCCTCAGGCCCAATACTCACCACTATTTGGTCTACTGAAGCCAGGGATACGCTGCTGTCATCAAAGTAGTACCACTTGTTATTCACTTTGTTCTTTGCGTAGGCAGTGTCTGTCACAAGAAGAAACTGCAGCTCAGTGCTCCAGGAAAGAAAGGGCAAAGAAACTCAGAAAAAGAACTAGTGTTTTGTTCACCCCTGAGCCAGAGGTTTCCGAAACACACAGTTTAAGTCTCTATGTTTTCATATTTTCTTCAGGACAGAAGTTTTCTGATCTAGTGCTTGCAAAAGTCCTCACTCAAGAAGGAAACTGGACTAAAGCCCTGCAAAGCCTTTTCATGACTGATCTCCACTCTCAAAATTATCCACATGGTAAGGGCTGCTCCAACACACAGAGCCCTCCCATGACCCCTTTGCCTGCATTCCCTTGTGCACAAAGGACAGAGAAGCAGTTACTCACAGTGGCCCACTCCCATGGCTCCGTAGTGATTGGAAACTGCAATGAGGTCATACACATATGAGCCTGCTCTTGGGTCGCAGACAAACTCGGACATGTTTAAACCCCTGGAAGAAAATCCAGAAGTATCAGTACACCAGTAATCAGCACTTTCTAAAAACTGTTGCATGACAACAGTCAAGCTCTGCAAGCAGGCAGTGCTGGTGGAGAAGTGCTCAACTCTGCTGCTCAACAGCAAGATGCTGCAAGTGTAAAGACCAGACATGTTACCTCTCCCACACAGGGCAGGTCCTGGTAAACACAACAAGTGTTGCCAGAAGATTTAGAGGGAGGTGCTGAACAAAGGACAGTTCAGAGTCTCCTTGTGTAAGCATGAGAAGTGAGACAGGAGTAATAAGGAACACACTTGATCCTGCAGCAATCTGCCCACAAGCAGCAGCAGAGGACTGAGGCAGGACTTTTATCTTGTACTTGTGCAATCCTCAGAACAAGTGAAGCTCTGCCCAACACATTTGATAAATTCTCAGTAGGAGTTCTCTTGGTTTGCTGAACTATGTGATTCTGCTGGAATCACACAGTTTTAACCTCATTTCAGAAGAAACAGTACCTGCTAGTAACTAGTACTCTTTGAGATGTGTAAAACTGATTAAGGTTAACAAAATAAAGCCCAAAACCAACCAACTCAACTCAACTGCTATCTTGCAGTTCAAACCCAGAAGACAGAGCTGTTCCAGTTACAGCTTTAACAACAAGCCCACCCAACAGTAACATGAGAAGCAGATTTCTCCTGACCAGCTTCAAGACCTTCCTAGCTTGAGGGAAGAATCCTACCTGACAGGGAATTCCACAACAGTGTCAAGTTTATCTCTCCAGTATCTGCTGTATGAGAAGCGCTTTAAATGCACTACCAAAATCCTGGGCAAAGACCACAAGTCAAACTTCTTTGTGGCCTGTTGATGTTTCTTACAGTTAGGGCAGTACCTGAGAAAGGAGTAACAAACAAGGACATTAATGACTACGTTAAAAGAAAAGCTTCTGAGCTCCCATTAACAGATGCCTCAATTGCTCAGTACAGTCCCTCCCCATAGAAGGCATTTTCGCTGTGCAACACACAGGTCAACACACTTCCTTGGAGGTCTCCAAACTGCAACTTGCTTTCACTTCATAGGCAAAATGTCCTACAGCAAGTGTGTTCAGTGAACATTGTACAGAGACTAATTTTTCTTTTGTAAATTAAAGTTTCAAGGTCCCATTACTTCTCTATTTAATTGGAAATTAATAATAAAGAATCACCTACTATACTACAAGTTATTTCCTTATACAGGCAGCAAACAACCTCCAAAGAACACCTGCACACACACTAATCACATTTTGGTCACTTGGGATCTGCTGTTCCTAGCCCCTCTGGACTAGGAATTTTTGGTAGAGTTAGAAACAGGTCAGGACTGGTTCAAGCTAGAAATAACACAGGATTAAACCCTAAGGTAGCCACATGCTTTCAATCTTTATTACCACAACTGCTTCCTCTGACACTCTTTGGAAGACTGTATGCTGAGAAATTAAAAATAGCCCAATCTTTGGAAGCTCCATGCCCACTGCCATTTTTTTTTTTTTTAAATAAACTCAGGAAACATACTTTTTATTAATCTACACCTGCAGCCTATTGACTCAATGACTTAACACAGAACTGACAGACCTCTCACACATGAAGAAAAAAGGACAGAACTAGGAAATAATCAGAATCCCAAAACAAATAATGTGCACTCAAATAGTTATGGCACATTATGATAAACAGGGCAGGCAGAAGGAGGCTCTTACCATGGGTCATGTTCACCAAGCGTTTCCATAGTAGTGAAGAGCTCTATGCAGTCTCTGAGAGCGACCACAGCCTTCTTCTTCTGTGGTTGTGACATACTTGCATGTTTTTCAAATGCCTAGAGAAAAAGACACATGGTTCACTCAACTCCACATAGACTTTAATCCTTGACATCATGAAAAGGTACATGCTCACCTTCACTGACTATTTTTGCCCCTGCTTCCCACCCACAGAAATAATCTCAAGCTTCCAGACACTCCTTCCTTGTGTTACAGTCCATAAGAGAAAATACAGTATGTCTTTACTTCAAAGTTGGTGGGTTGAGTTTTTTTTGCAAAAGAGTAATGACAGGTGATTCTGTTACAAAATACCATCCAGCAGAACTCTCACAAACTATTGAGCTTTCTACTAGGCTCTATGAATCTGCTTTCAGGTTTCTTCTGAGTTTTGGGGATTTGGTTTGTTGAGCAGACTATGAACAAGACTATTTAGCTTTGAATTAAAACATCTGCTTTTCCAAAAACACTGGAAACAGATCAGCAATTACAGACCTATAAACCTTATCAAGAAAAGATTCCAAGTAAAACTAACTGACACTGGTAACTCCTTTTTGCTATCTACATTTCACCAATTACTGTAATCTCTTAAGTACCATGCAAGTTTACATATAGATTGTGTATGAAAACAATATATTACAACCTGTGCCTCCTGTTCATCAAAAAGTAGCCTCCGTGTTTCAGAGTCCCAGTCAATAGCAAGTGCAGAAAAAGCTACAAGAAAGAAGAAACATTTATTGCAAAGATGTAAGGAGAAGGAAGAAGAAAGACAGCAAGACAATAATTACCATTCAGTTTTAGGACTTTTCCTTCTACAATGGAGTTTAACTCAGAGGTCCCAGAGGAATTCATGAGGCTAAAAGTGAAATACTGCTTCTTGCAAGGCTGCAGGTCTCTTGCTGACTCGATCTGCATACAGCCCTCAGAGTGGCAGGGATCAGCTTCCACCACCTTTTCCTTGCCTTCCTGCCCACCATCCTGATGCTCCATCTCTTCAATGTCACCTGGCAAAATTGAAAACCAGCACAACATTAAAGAGCTTCAGGGAAAGTTTAGACTGACTCCTCACATGGACACCTGTAACACTGGTTACTCAGAAAGTAATGAAAGACACAGAGAAAAGCAATCTGTGCCTGTTAACCACTACAGATGAAGCTGAATTTTTTTCCTTTAGTAGATGCCAGGTAATGTGCTGGGTTTTATGTCCTAGCACGAGATGTCATGGAGATTGTTTAGTTCACAGTAAGTTCACAATCACTTCTTCTAATAGCACAGCCTAATGAACATCCCAAGAGAAAATCAGCAAGGTTGCAATTGGATGTCTTTACAGAAGGGAATGCAAGTCTCCACTAAAGTTACTTCCATTCTTTGGGAAAAATAGGTAATTTTTTTTCCCCATTTAAAATTTCATGTTTAACTTGTTCCAGTTGTTACTCTCACAGCAGCACAAGTTAAAAATTTCAAAGAGGAAAGGGAAATGTGCATTTGCCATCAGCGTTATAAGCTTCCTTGGAAGCATCTAACCTAGGAACGAGAACTAAGGTCCAAGAGCAGAAAATAACGTTTCCACTTTAATTCTCCAGAACCTGTCTTTGTGACCAAACAGACATCAGCAAAGGGCATATCAGAAAAAGAGTTGCCTCTGGAGGGAGGCACCTGAACACCTCATAGGAAAGCAAGGAATTCCCTAACATTGGTCAAGATGAATGCACACCACACCTTGTTCTCCTGCTGCTGCTTATGCACATCTGATCTCCCTTGGAAGGAAAACAGTCTGTAAGAGTTCTCATCATACCATGCAGAAGTCCTATGCAATTGTTTTTTCACAATTATTAAACCACACAATCTGCTACAGATTAAGCCAAATACACAAAGCACAAACCAAATGCTATTAAAAAAGCTTTAAGCGCTGAAAAGCTTCCAGACAATTTTGAAAGGACTTTACCTTCAACCACACCATTGGAGCCATTGCAGGTGCCTTTGTCTGGGCAGGGTGTAGAGTATTCTTCCACCAAAGGGAGCTTCACATAGCGGCTAAAGACAGGGAATATGTTTATCACATAGTGATCACAAAAGCTGTACATCAGAACAGCCCTCTCCATCACCAGTTCTTGCTCTCCAATCTCCCTCAACAAACCAGAACCCATTCTGTACAGCACTCATTTACAGGCCAAGAGCTCTCAGATTGAGTCAAACAATTCACTAAGTCTGTGTTCTCACTGCTTTTACCAAGTTTTACTAGGAGTAGATGGAAAAGCTAAAAGTATGTTATGGTGGCCTCATCTGAGCCCTGAAAACACCGAGTTCTGTTCCTGACCCATTTTGCAACACTAAGCAGACAGATTCCCTTGTGTCTGCCACCACCATTATTTTACAGCCTGTTTTCACAGAGCCCAAAAAATCCAGGACCTTGAAACATCCCTAGGGCCTCCAGTCATTAATGCAATGCAAATCCTGGTTTACACACCACATACCAATCAAGGAAAATTCTTCCCATTACCAAGAAGGCAGCAATCCTATTACAGTATAACAGAGTAAATGATCGCTAGAATTTTGCATAGGATTCAAAGGTACAGATAGGACTCACCTGATCTGCTTCAAAACCACACTGTACAAGTGATCCACAGTGAGCTTGTGTTTTGGCACAGATATTAATAGTGGCTGACCAAAGAGTACAGTCCCTGTAGTATTGCTGGATTGCCTCATTGTCTTTTCCCGAAAGTGAATTGAGAGAGTAACACACTCAGCACCATCCTCACTTGGCCTGCGAACTTCGTATCTGTTCAAAACACAGGTATTTCCACAGGTTATTTCCACTGCCAGGAACCACAGTAGAACCAATATGAACTCAGTCCAACAAGTCTCTCTACTGGCTCTTCCTGAGAAGCACCAAAAGGGTTGTACTCTGTCTGCATGCTACAGGTTCCTGAACACTTCCCATAGCACACAAAGTTACTGCTGACTCAAGTGCCCACTTTCGTCTGTCTTCATTTCTAATTCACACCCCCATTTGCCACACACCTCTCTAAATATTACCCCAATAACCACATGTTGCTTCAATTAGATCACAGCATCAGTGAAAAATACTAAATGCACTCTGAAATCCCCTAGACAGTGTTTGTTCCATCTGCAGAAAGAAACCCTCCTTAATATCTTGAACTTTGAAGCTGCCCAGCCTCTTTTACAGTTAATGCCTGCGCTCACATCCCTGAACAGCCAGTATTTCAGAAAACCCAGAGTTTGAAAACATCAGCTTCACAAAAAAATCCAAGGACAGTAAATACTCAAGAATAAAATTCTGGAAGAAAACAAATATTTCTGTAGAACAGTGAGAAGACTGAGATGCAGCTTGTGCTACTGGGTGAAACAGCAAATGAGATATTCATAGACGTCAGTCAAAAGAAACCAGGTGCTCCAGAACTATCACATTGTTTGCTCCTGATAGTGATTTCAGGACTATTCATCACAAAAGATGCATTTTCAGGAATG
>NW_009951855.1:121752-137554 GCF_000747805.2 Chaetura pelagica | reverse complement strand
AGGAATGCCAAGTCACACTGTGCTTTAATTTGGCAAGTCACCTGTCCCAGACTTACCTTAAAATTGAAAAACACTTCATGAAGGATGTCACTACGCATAACAACCAAGACCACAATCACGTACTGAATGTACCAGCTTCAGCCATCCACTCCCCTTCTCTCAAGAGCTAAGAAAGAGGTGTTTTTAATCCTGTGTTCAAAATGCCTTCGTAGAACAGGGAGGAGAACAGATTTCAGAGCTGTAGTTCTGCTCCATCTACTTAAACAAAAAGGGATCCCAGCTTAGGGCCTGCACTGAGTTAGTAGAGTATATGAAGAAAAATATCCTTCCAGTGAGTCCCAGCCCACCAAGAGCACCAGAGATCAGAATCAGCACAAGGCAGCCCAACACAAATGCCTGTTGAGGTTGTCTATGCTGCCAATGCTATTCAGCTGGACACCAGCACTGAATACAGTTCACCACCTTGTAAGGTTTCCTGAGAAATGGCACCACCAACAGAAAAATTATTTTAATTAGCACTGTTTAAATAACAAAAGACCACACTCAGTCCCAGATTGTAATCTACAATTAACTCAAGGTCCTGTGAGAACCTCTTGCTGAACTCCTATAGAACAGAGCACTACACAACATGCTAGTGTTCCTCACCATTCCTGTGACTGCCTCTCACACCACCTACACTGCTCTGCAAGCAGCAACTAAATCAACCCCCATTTATACTCCACCCTCATGTATGTCCCAAATGAAGCCATGCCCATGCAACAGCACAGGTGGGACAGAAAGAAAAAGCTCAGGATCACCCATACACAGGTATCATCCATCACAAGGAGACAGCATCCTGCATCCCTATAAAATTCTGCTAAAAAGCTTCTTGCACACTTCTCACTGAAACATAAAAAATTTGGTTACTCAGGTGTCCCTCTACCCAATCCACCTCAGAACAGTTTTTACATACTAGTATTAGAGGCAGACATATCAAAACCAGGAGCTGTCATCTTCCAAATCTCTACAACAACAGACATCCCTTCTAAAAAAAAAGAATCTAAGAAAAAATACTTTATCTACAGCTTAAGGAAGGCTATAGAGCTGAAACTGTGAATTACTGGATAATAAACTGTACTTCTGTGTCCCAGAACCTAACTGAAATAATGGAAGATAAAGACAATGCTATACCAGACAACACAACAGTTTCATAAGTCAGTCCTCAGCTTAGCTGCACTGCCAGATACTGGCTGCTTGTCTCTGTAATTCATGACAAGTCTGAGAAGTGTCTGAAAACAGCTATGAAATAGGGTAGGACTTGATGGGTCTTCATCAGCATCACAAAGGCTTCAGGTCTGCAGTTATCATTCAGAAATGAAGCAGTGAGTAATGAAATAGGTAACTTTTGTTCCTTGCAAACTCAAGTTAAGAAAGAGCACAGGAGCATGAAAAGGTACAGAAAGACAAGGCAGAGCTACGTGAAAAGGGCACTAAAAGCAGAAAATACTCTGAGGTAAACACTAGGCTACTGTTTATGTTGTACATTATTGGAACATTCCCTCCCATGTGCTGGGATCCATGTTATTAATTTCAGCTGGAAAAGACTACATTGCTCATAAGTCAGTCTATAGCAAGAACCAATAAAAGAAGTGTATTTTATAAGAGAACAGAGAGGGGTAGAAAGAAATCCTACTACGGAAGCTGATAAAACACATCCATCTGAACAGGATTATTACTGTACACTAACCCAGAGATGCTCCTGTGAAATCACAGTATGTTCAAAAGCTGAAAATTAGGATGAACAGAGGGCTAGAAAAAACCTGGGTGAAAATGCTGCACATAATTCTCATTTCTTCAAGGAAGTGGAAATACTCCTAATCTGTTTCCTTTCGTAATACCAGAACACACAGAAACAAGTCAGCTAGGCAATAAGAAACTGCAAATGCAACTTTTTCAGACAACAGGTAGTTTGCCCTGCAGAAGCTGGTCACAGGATTTTGCCAGTCTTAGAGGAGCAAGATTAAAATGGATGAGAGAATACAACCAACAAGCTTTTTCTATAGCTTAAAAAAAAAAACATTTTGGAAAGGGCATAAAATAACTTAAAATAAGCAAACACCAATTTCAGCAAGTAACAACAAACTTCCTAGGTCAGGCTGTTAGAAGATCTCACTCATCCAAAACATTTCATTTAAAACGACTGGATCAGCTGGCTCACTGACCTAAATCAGTTAAGCAATTGTTGTAGCCTCAATCAACTTAACAAACCTACCATTTCTGCAGCCAGTCATGGTTTTTTGAGACCATAAACTCATCTAAACACAATACACAGCATGTTGTAAAAGAAGGCAGAAAATATTACACATATGGCAAACTAAATATACCTTATGCAAATAAGCACACTTTTATATGTTAAAGGTGACCTGCAAATCAATTTGTGAAACTTTCATCAACATATACAATCCATGGTATATTATTTGCCTCATTAGCCAGGCTAAGAGAACAGGTGTATTTTTCTTCTTTTCTTCTTAGGCCTTAAGAAGGAAGAAGAAATACCAAGAGTGATACCCTTGAAATGGGCTGTGCAGTTTGTTTTCAAACAGTGCTTACCTGACCCCTTGTAGGCCGGCTCCAAGCTCCAGCAGGATCCCTGGGTGATGTGATATCACCAGCATGGTGCATGTGTGGGTGTAACAATGGAGCGGGAGCCGGAGGTCCTAGCGGGGCTGGACTTCACAGAACCTAAGGAAAAGAAATAGTAAGCATTTTGGTGATGTGCTGAATGCCGCTCTCTGCTTAGCCTGGAGAATGAGAGCATTCAGCACAAACACTGGGTTGTCATCAAATTGATTTGCAGACCACCTTTACATAAGTGACTTTCTGATTATTTGCCACAGATTTCCCTGCCTTTCCACAGGAACAACATGCCTTAAAAGAAGCATTTACAACGCTGTGAAAAATGGGCTTGTCCCACTGGTCTTTGGCTGCACTGGCCCTACACCCTGTGCCAGAGATCTTGTTTCAAGTCTTGTATCAAACCTCTTTATTTCTGCAAGTATCTTACCTCTTCTCTTACTCTAAATATTAACACATCTGACATCGGGACTGCACTATGTTTCCAAGCCTGTCATGGTAAGGAAGAGATGAATACAAAGCCTCATGAAAGAATGGGCTTGGAGAATTCCAACCCCAAATTCTCCCCTTTCAAGCAACCTGGAGAAGAAAATGTGAAATTTTGTCCTTTTGTGTAAAAGAAGCCAAGTTCATTTTGGGATGCATATGAGAGTTATTGGAAGTCCCTTAAATACCAAGAAGCTCATTAATGTTTGCAATTTTTTTTTTAAGTCTTACTGTCAAAGAGCACAACATGTAAGGTAATACACCACAAGAATTGAGCCAGAAATTGAGCAGCTGAGAGGGAAAAAGAAAAAAAAAAAAAAATCTATCTTGGCAATCCAGGGTAGACTTCCTCCCTCCTCAATTACTATCCACCCAGCTTAAATTCCAAATGGATTCCAGTTCTTCCCACCACTCCCTGTCCCTCCATCCCCCAAGATTCAGCATCTCACAGCATTTTAGTGGGACATGGAAGTTCATAGTGCAGAGTTTTACATTTGGGAAAGAACAACCCCATGGCCAAGTACCGGTAGGAGTCTGACCTGAAATTGAGCAGCTGAGAGGGAAAAAGAAAAAAAAAAAAAAATCTATCTTGGCAATCCAGGGTAGACTTCCTCCCTCCTCAATTACTATCCACCCAGCTTAAATTCCAAATGGATTCCAGTTCTTCCCACCACTCCCTGTCCCTCCATCCCCCAAGATTCAGCATCTCACAGCATTTTAGTGGGACATGGAAGTTCATAATACATGTCTCAGGATGTCCCAGAGGCCTTGCAAAAATCACAGAAGGCAGAACGTCTTCCCTCATATCCCTTCACTGAACAGGAAAAACACACAGATTTATCAATCACTGAAATTACCCAAAAAAAGGTGTAAGCTCAATATTCTACACATTCCACAAGTACTCATCAACAGTACAGTCTAGACTACAACATCTGTGCCTGCAGACCAAACGCTCTTTCAAGGAAATACAAGAAAAACAATAAAGTACATTCCAGCTATGCTACCCTCCCTGCAACACACTGTGCAAGCTCCTTCTCAGTAATATTTGCAACTGAAGCAATCCATACTCCATGACCAATACAGAGGTCTAAATCTAAAGCTGAGGCTTAGCAGATACTTGTGTCAAAAGCAAGATCACAGTATAAAAGTACTGACTTTTTCTTTCTTTCTTTATATAATAATTTTTTCAGTCCTGAGACAACTTACAGGTGATGCTAAAAACTGTATAGAAGCCAAGAACAGCCAGGTTAAGTTACCACAAGACCCTAAAGCTTCAGAATCATCAAAACAACCAATTCCTGCTACAGAAGACAGTCACCCAGGTGGTAGCTGATAACCTCAATTCCTATGCCAAGGAAAGTATTTCTGAAAAGTAATGTGATCAAATCACCCTTCAGATAGGAAAAAGGAACAGTCTGGCCCTTCTTCTCCAGCTCTCCTGCAAGCACTCTTACAAACAACCACAGATGATTAATAACACAACCGTGGCCTGCTTCTGCCTGTGGACAGGAGGAGCACTTTTTAGGTAATGAAACTTTTATACAACTAAAATTATTTAAACACTAGCATGAGGCAAGAAAGGGTGCTGTCTTCAGTGTATCACTGCAGTATACCATGATTACCAGATATCTCTCTCCAGTTTGTTTTGCCCAGCTGGTAGCTCTCACTTAGCTTTGCTGCACTGTGAGCACAACATCCTGAAATGACACCCATTGCCTACTCTGTTACACTATTTGCTACTGTAACAAAAGTAAGGCCATTAAAAATCTCATCTTTTCTGTTACTTCTATTCTCCTAAAATGGAAGCTGGCTTGTTTTACTCTTACTACAGAAGGCAATTAAGTGATTCAAACAAATCTTAGGACAAATTATGCTTTCAAACCACGGTAGGCAACCATATTTCAGAGGGTTTCTTCCTTGCTTATAAATCATTATCTTGTCAGCCCAACATAAAGCCCTGGGAAGTCTTCTTAAAAGCTTATTTGGTGGCAGTACCCAGTATGAATATTTTTTTAGTTTGCTATTTGCTAATTGTGAATTTGGAGTGAATATATTGTCACTGTAAAACATCACCCAGTAATACTCTCTAATAAAAGACAGCTGCTCTCCTTCATTCATTAATTCATACAAAGAGAGCCTTCTTCCAGGAACAGAAGAGACACATACAGTGTAGCTAGTGGTACTGCCCATAACTATATCACCAGTCAGCACAGGAGGAGCTTTTCCAAGCTAAACATTTTGTGGACTATGCAGGCACACAGAGCCATCCTTCAAGTCATAAGAAGCATGTATTGTCCTGTAACTTCTCTAAAGAATTTGCCTTAATTTAAAATCAAAATAACAGAATGGTTTTTAGTGAAGACTCAAGTCTTCTTCATTGACTTTGGGGAAATCAAATGTTTTTCAACTATGTATATATTCGTTTCAAGTGGAAGCAAGTTTGTTCTTTAAATGTGGAAGACTAAAATATTTAAGATATTAAAAAAAAAATAATTATCCCTCCATTTAATATACAGTGAGATAACTCCTTGTTATCTAAGAAAATAATTAAGTTACTGGGATACCAGAAACTCCTCAAGCTACCAGCAACAGCGAGAATCTGAAGATGATAACCAGAGCCTGCTAACTTCAGGCTCCACAAGCAACTAACAGCAAAAGGGTAAAAATTCATAAAGAATCACTCAAACTTGCAGTTCAAATTGAAGACCCATCCTGACTGATCCCACCTTGTGCCAATCTTTACACAAAACTGAAGCACTGACAATCCCTCCTTTCACACTTGCTTTAGGAGGTAGAGAACCTTAACAGATGAAAACGGAGCAGAGAATTTACACACAATTATTTACCAAATGACTTAATTAAATCTTAGAACACCTAGGAGTAAACTTTTTATAACCAGAAAAGGTTAGCAAATTGTCCACAATGAAATTATGCATTTGCCATATTGTAAATAAGAAGTTTTGCTCTTTACAAACAAGAATTTGTTTCTCTTGCGCTTTTGAGACAAGACTCCTTTTCAATAAAAGAATGCTGAGTTTTAGCTGTAGGTTAGAATAATACTTTTTATATCTTTTTCCTGGCAACATCACCCATTGAAGGGAGTTCCTGTGAGCAGCTTTCTCCTAATTCTTGCCCTGGTGCCTGGCTGCTTGCTTTTGCCCCACAATGCTGAAAACATCTTACAGGGTGTACATGGAAAAACAGGATTAGCAGAAGTTCCTCCTGCTGCCTCTCCTCTTCCTTGGAGGATTATTTTTAGCAAGGTCAGTTCACTTATTATGACTCACAGCATCATCTCATTTACAGCTGTGCCTGCTCACAAATGGAAGTGGTGACTGCAAAGGAAAATACATGTGGAGCTGCACTGCAGCTAGTGCTTCCCTCCCACCCCAGAGCAGACCTGATTCTGCAGAGGGATATGCAAGATTATGCCTGTAGAAAAGCAGGGGGGTTTTGTAATACCAGACTACTTTTTAAATTTTTTTTTCAATGTTTTACTACATTTGGAGACAGATTTACTCCTAACACTTTACAATACCCTCAAAAAAACAGGTTTCACAGAAGCCAAATATCCTTCCTAGGCATCTGAGCTCACCACACGGTTTAGCTGCAATTCAAGAAAACAGCATCACAAGAACTTTCAGAAAAACTCAGACATTACATCTCAGCAATGAGGTCACGACAGAGAGCATGACAGAACAGCACCAAGCAGTATGTCACAGCACCCCACCCAGTGAAAAGTACACATGGCATCAGGGTGTATCACAGGGGAGGACTTCACATTGGCACAACAATTTTATGGAAGCAACATCCTTGAACTGCAATATGTTCCATTTCAGTGAGGAAGACTGGACTTGTGATGAAGAGCTGGATTTGACATCACAAACTCCAGGTTAGCTGCAAGCTTTAAAGCTTGTGTTGCACTTCACGTTCCTCATTTTCCAGCTGCAATAGAGCAATATGACTTCTGCTTTCCTCACCAGATTTCAGAGATGACAGGAGACACTGCATCCACCACACGCGTAAAACATCAAGCACAACCAAATCTTCAGCTTTGCTGAAGTCCCTCACAACCACAGGTAAGACACAAATAGTGTAAACACCAGTCAAGAGTCCATCAGGAACCTCCAGCCATGGCTAGCCAGGAGCTATAGCAACTATGTTGTACTCAGCCTCTCCTAATGCCCAACAGCTTAGACTTCATGCTATGCTAGCAACAGTGTCAGGGATTTTGGCTGATTTGGAGCACGTGAACAGTAAGCTTGAGCTTGCCTAAAATAGTGGAAGTGCAACTTTAATCCACACATAACATCTCTGAAATAGACTTGCAGAAAGTTCCAAACCACAGAACACCAAACAAACAAGAAGTTCATTATTACCCAGTCCCACGACTGGGTATTTTGCATTAGGAAAAACATCTGTGAAATATCCCACATGCTGATCCTGCTGCTAAGAGAAGTGCTGCATTACTGGTAAGTCATGCAAAAGGTCTACAGGAAGGCTTAGGTTTTGAGAGGGGGAAAAAAAAAAATAATTAAAAATTCAGGTTTTAAATCCTGAAACAAAACTGAATATTTTGTGGCATTCTTCATATCATGGCATCTTCCCACTTTACTCACACAAAGATGTCGTCTTTTGGCATGATATGATTAAACCCTTCATCCATTTGGAAGATTTTGTGGAATCGATGATTATACACGTCTGTCACCACCATCTAGAACAGCAAGTGATATTTGCAAAGAGATTATAATAAAAGCTTGTATAAATTTAGGCAAATTATCTTTACATTGAAGCAAGAGTTTACTCCTATTTTCTTTATCAGAACTTTCAGTACAACAACACCAGCTCTGTTTTCTGTAACAGCACCCAGCAGCTCATCAGCTGCATTTATTAAGATGGATTAGAAAAACAAAGCAAACAACAGACTGATTTTACAGAAGTACTGAGGAGAGCAATTCTAACAGCTGGAAGTCAGCCTGGTGGAAACAAGAGCAAAGATTGCAATATCAAAGTGACAAGAGGCTAAGATTTTAGGCACAGATCACTCACATCTAAAATTAACTGAAATAAACTGAAGTGCTCCAGTGGCATCCTGAAAATACCCCACCAACCACAAGACCATTCCCTTTGAAAAAGCTCACCCGATCCCTTTGTTATTAAAAGGATGTCCAAGAAAAGGTGGACCACAGACACTGAGCATCTCTCAATACTAAGAACCTACGCTATCAGAAATGTGGGGGGCTAGCTTTCTGCCCTTCCTCTTAAACATCTGTACTGCAATGCAACTATCCAAATAAACACAGATTGTTTCATGCATCTTTTTATTCTACAATCAAAGAAATTAAACTTGTTAGGGTTTTGTTACCATTTCATTAATGCAATTGGCTTATCAACCATCCAAAAGCTAAGCCCTCAAAACACGTCAATAAAAACATTTATCAAAATAACCATGCTGCATTTATCCTTACATTTTCTGCAGGAACACCAGAGAGTTTGGAGAGTGATTCACAGAGATTTGAGATGGACCCCATCATCGGCACCACGACCCGGTACTAGAGACAAAGGCAAAATAAACACCAGGCAAAATAAACCTGTGCAACGCAGTGTGAGAGAAAATGGAAACACAGCCTTGAATTTATAGGACTCCTGCTGAGAATAAGGTCACAGGCACGCACTTCAAGGTTTTGTAGCTCTCAGCTCTACCTTCCAAAGCAGGGATTTGGAGGGACTGAAAGAGCCTGGAACAGCAGGTCTTGTGCTTTGGTCAGGCTCAGCAATAGTAAAACACACAAAAAATCTCACAAACAAACCCTCCTGAGCAGATCAGACCAGTTGAACTTTTATTTGATGAGAATTTCATCAGGCTGTAGCTTATCTCTTTTGAGACTTCTGTTCTAGATAAGCCCTCTGACTGAAATAAATCCCCAGAATAGGATACATCAGGTGTTACCTTGCTCTGGGGCTGACTGGGAGAATTACTTCCCTCACAGCACCCTGTATGGTGTTGTATTTTGGATTTGTGGCTAAAACAGTGTTGTACTGCACTGATGGTTCAGTAATTGCTGAGCAGTGCTTGTGTAGGACCAAGACTCACTCTTTGTCCCCATTCTGCCCCCTCAGCAGGTTGGCTAGGGGTGGGCATGAAGCTAGGACAGGATGCAGCCAGGACAGTAACCTCAACTGCTCAAAGGGCTATTCCATAATATATCACGTGCTTGACAATAAAAATTGTGGAAGAGCAAGAAATGATGGTTTTGGCTTCCAAGTGTATTGCTCAGAGACTGGGTAGGCACTGGTCTGCTCATGGAAAGGCGCAAGTGATTCTTTGTGTCATTGTCCCCAACTCGATACTTTTCCTTCACCTATTAAACTATCTTTATCTCAATCCATGTTTTTTCTTGCTTTTGTTCTCTCCTCATCCCACTGGCACAGGGAGCAGTACCTGACACCCAGGCAACCTCATCACAGGAACAGGAAAGCCACTTCCAGCTGACCCATGACCCTAGTCTCACAAACCAAGATTTTACAAGACCACTCAATTTCACTTATACATCCTACCTCAGTCAAAGGTGGACATCAACATTCTTTAGAATACTTGAAAAGTCTAAACTTTAAAACCAAAGAGAAAAGCTCAGATGACTTCAAGAAATTTGTGTCTTCAACATGACTCACCTGGACAGGCCTACACTGTGGGTCTGCATATACCAGGGTCACTTCCATGAGACGATCTCTCCTCAAGGGCAGTGGAAGGGTTAAGTAACAGAATGGATCAAAGGTCACAGAAACTTTGGAGCATTTGGGACAAACAAGGGTAGATTTGAAAAGACCATGGAAAATATCCACAATGATAGAGTCATTCCTCAGCCTATGATTCTCCCAGGCCTCTTTTGCCACCTCCTATAAAAAAAAAATAAAAATTCTTTCTCACAAACACTTTCATGACATGGCAAGCACAGGGCATTTCCTGCATCAGGGGGAGGAAAGCACCTAAATAAAATGAAGATATGCTGGGCATCCTTTCTATCCCACAGTTATCAGCATTTCTTGGGAGAGAAAAAAGATTAAATAAATATACTGCTTGTTGTGGTGTTGTCACATGCATTGTATTATGCAAGAAAAGGCAAAAGATATTAAATTATTGTCTGTTAAGAAAAAAAAGCAACAAACAACTAGTCACATACACTTCCTAAAAAATAATTTTGCATCTGGCTTTTAGAGGCCCCTAAAGCATTTTGCACTTAATATATTTACTATGAACTCTGCATTTGTTGGTATGTTGCAGCTGTTTGTACAGAGACAAGGGGTAAAATCCTGATGAGGAGTGCATGAGTTCATTTAGGAGAAGACATTTCTTTATTTTGTGTCCCATTTTAACATGAGCATGTTTGCCAACTTCAGGGGAACACAGGAGAGCCTGCAAGGGGCTCACATACCAGTGGATTGGGAAACAGAGAACAGATAAAAAAGGAAGAAAAAAGGGAACAGAAGAGACTTCTCTGGTCTCAATAAAGAATGGCATTAGAGAACTGCTTTTCTCTGTTTAGGTAGAGTGGGTAACTACAGCCCAAATATTTTTCAAGTTTCATTTAAATAAAATGTCAAGTTACTTTAATATCAGTGCACCTGTCTCCATGGCACCAGAAAGGAGAAAATTCAAGTTAAGGCTCTAAGGAGACACAGGTAGTTCACCAGACACTAGGAATTTATCAAGATCCATGGTTATACCAAGTCACTTATACCTTTTGTTCTCCTTCTCTTGACCAGTGCTTTTCAGTCTGCTTTTGTATCTAGCTCCTGGATTCCACTTGTCTAGAGACCATGAGGGGGCACACACAAGAAGCCTGGCCTAAAAGCTCCTTTCATTTGACACTCTGCTGTCTATGAGTGGGACACCAGAATGGTTGCTTACAAGTCGTGCCCAGGGCACATGTTCAGACACTTATTTGAGGGACACCCCTGACATCTCCACCTGAGGATACTCCCAGTACACAAGCAAGTAGGATGGCCTGCACTGTAAGCACTCTCCTTAAACTAATGCAAAAAGCTGCTGCTCAGTCTACCTGGAAGAAGAAGGTGGGCCTGAGTAGTCAGAAGAAAAGGTTATGATAGTAACTATAGACTACTTTTAGGTAGCTGTTATGTCACAAGACCAAGCTTCCTTCCTTTCCACTGCAGAACGATGCTAGCATTGAGCCATAAGCACATATTCCTGCACAGCAGCACAAGAACAGACATTCTGCTGTGAGGCAGAGCAGTAGCTACATGCCATGTCAGCCAAGCCATAAAGCACAACAGGGTTCTGCCCTCTCAGGTACACTGCTTTGTAGGGAGGACGTTTTTGTGGCCTGTAAGCAAGAAGGCCCAGAGGTGTCATAAAACCCAATTAAACTCCCTTGAAAGTACAACCTGCCCTTCCCCCAAACCCCCAAGTAAAGGGCACCATACCGAGTCAGGTCTGCCATTGGCATCCTTCAGCTCCAAGTAGGGCTTCTTCTTCACTCTGTTCAAATCCTCATGCAAGCCATCTAGAAGGAAAGCCAAGAGCTCCTGGGAATCTTGCTGCTGATATCCTGAAAACTGAGGAGCAAATCGGCCAACCTGTGTCTGAAACATGAAGGCAAGAATCAGAGGAGGGTGAGCACTACCTGTGTGTCAGAAACAGGAATAAAAACACTCATGTCCTATCCTCTGAAGAGGTCAACTCCATACTATCTCATGTCAGCAGTAGACCACAGCAAACTGGACACTAACACAGTAAGGGTGCCAGAATAATTTTCCCAACTATTTTTTCCCCTCCCTCTAGTTTTGAGAGGGAAGAATGCATTTATTGCTGTGACACTAGAAATTTAAGTTATTGATACTCATTGAGGAACTTGCAAACAACCAGCACAGAAAACTCCACTTTATAATTTCATTTTTTAAATTTACAACTTGCACATCTTTTCTCACTGATTAAAGTTCATGGCTGGCAATTCACATAACATTGCAAAGATCATTTTGATGAATCCGTAAACAGCTCTCAGGCTGGAAGGTCATTTGCTAAGTAAGGCTTTAATATTAAAGAGCAGCAAGCAGCTCCAGGGTATGACACTACTCACTGGCAAGTTCCTCCCTGTACCCTGGAAAACATTCATATAAAGCATGAAGCAACACTGAAGTAAGTCTGCCATTACTGCTTCATAACACCAAAACATGTGGAAGGCACAGTAGTTTTCACTGTTTCTTCTGTCAAAGAACACAGAGTACTTACTTTAAACACACGTGGGGCCACATGAGACTGTCTCCCAGACCACATCTGTTTAATGAGCTCTGCATAGGCTTCTGCAATTTCTCCTCTCATTCCCAGTGGATTGTTCTGATTTATTTCAGCTTCATACTTATCTTCCAGGAAATAGTCGGTCAGAGGAGGGGTATTGCTGAGACACTGAAAAAGCATTAAGAAAATTAATTTACTGCACAAGACAATAAATCTGTGTGATAATGAAAAAAAAACACCAAATTTTCACATTGGAACATGCACTAAGTTATTAAAAAAAATAAATATAAAAAAATCTATTGGGGGGGTGTGAGACTGCAACCACTACACCTCAGAGCACAGTCTAACTAGAAAAGAAACACCACCAAACGGCACAGCCTGCAGAAGTCTAACAGCTAACTTCTTAAACACTTCCTCTTGCAGGTACCACACTGACTTCTCTCCTACACAATGTATTTGCCCTCATGTGTAAGCTTTCCCTCTGGAGCAGGTTCTACTGGTTTATCCAGTTTAAGGTATAAGGCTCACTGGTCTGCAGCTCCTTGGTTCTTCAGAAATTTCTTTAACATTGGCATTCACATTTATCACCTTCTGTTCCTTTGGTGCAGAGCAATTTTAAGCATTCATTTAATGTTACTGTATTTAATAGTTCAGGAAAGCAAATAGCAAACAACCTTCTGAAAAAAAACCAAACAGACTTTTGGAAGAAAGACACCTGCTCTTGGTATTATGCATCTCCACATGTTGTTACTTTGGACTCCAACTTCCACTGATACTTCAATTTGAGTAAAGACTCCTGGTGTAATGCTGAAGCCTAGCAAAAACCCTTGCAAGTGCCAGAAAATGCTACCATCACAGTCCTACCAATACTCACCAATTCCTGTAATTATTGTACATAGACCTGTTTTTCCACACAGTACTGAGGTTGTAGGGCAGGCTACCTCACCAATGCACTACACAGAAATCTGCACAGAGCAGGTCAGGAAAGTCTTTAGAGATGTCACCTTAATATTCTCAAGTCTACATCCCATATTCACTCTAACATTGAAATCCTAATACCAGCAACAGTTAGAGTAACAGAGGTTTTTGTTCCTCCTTGAGGTGAAACACGTGCTATACTTTGTCCTACAAAGAAGCAAAAGCCATTAAAAAAAATCCCAACCAACAGGTTAGCAAAGTTTAAAGGCAGGAAGGATACCACCCCATATCTATTCTCCCATTTACACCCTTCTCATCAGCATATCGTGGTAATATTTTAATAAATCCTGGGAAATCACTGTAAACCTCAGGACCCAAGTAAATGAGGACAGGAAGCAGTTTCCCCTAATTCAGTAATTCAAAGACTCAAAGCTTACAGCAAGAAGCAATACTGGGATCAGTAATGTCAGACTCGTTTGTGTGAGCAAGAGAGCCAAGAGTGAGATTTGATTAAAACGCCTAGGGATATAAGGCACTGTAGGACCAAGAACTTATTTAACTGGGCTCTTTCTGAATGCCTGGAGATTCAGAAACCACAGCAGATGCCTGTGCAGTGCTACAACTACATGCAGACACAAATCTCCCAGCACAGATGTACAGAGCAATCTGGAAAGAGTCAGGAAAGTGTAATTCCACCCTCAGGCCAATGCCACTTTCACAGCCTGGGTGAGTACCTTATGGAATTTATTTCCTATCACATTTTTTCAGTACCAGTGTCCAGGTGTTAATGCTTTTCTGCAGGCAAATTACATTGGAGTGCTTCTAGACAGCTATGAGTTTGACACCAGCGTCTCTCTGGGAGACTCTTGCTTTCAAAAATTGAGGCAGAAATCTGCATTTCAAAGAATGAGGTCTAGAAAATGGAAGCCTAATGGTAGAGTAGAAGAAAGAAATTGGTCCTTATCATTACTAGTTTGCAATGTAGTTTAAGGTTACCATGACACAACTGAAAATAAAGTTATGTCAGACAAAACAACGAGGCAGTCTAAGTTCAGACTGGTATCCTGAATACTACATGCATAACGCACTGTAGTTATTTTAAAACCTGTCCTAGCCTTCAGAGCTACCACAGTGTGACAGAAACAATTACATAGCACTTGCACCACACTATAAGGCTGCCTATTGCTTAATCTAAGTTCCTGCAAGTTGGCTCATATTTTGTTTTAATTTCTTAGCAAACTATCCCTAATAAGTTTCTGTATTTTTAAATTGAACGAAATAAACCTAAGAGAGAAAGTTAACAACTATACTAATAATTAGCTTTGCATAACTGTTACTTAGCACTTCACTCAATGACCTGAACCCTTCCTGTGGTTTTTCATACTCTTATACTTTCAATAATCTTTAAACATGGACCCCAGAACTGAATGCACTGACCTCTTCATACCACATGGCCCACACAAGTCCAAACCTCCTTCATGTCAACCCATTTTTGTCAGAGTTCAGCACTGGGGCCGTACATGACAGTTTGGCATCTGTTTGGTATAACTTCTTTCACAGCCTTTTCTGAAAGCATGTGTTTCAGACCCAGTCCTTCATACTACACCATGTTTTACAGTAGTAACATGGTTGCTTTGGTTGTTCTTTTTTTTTCATTCCAGGTGCAGTCTCCTCGTTGACTCACATTAAAACATGCTTTTCTTTCCACATATTTTAATCCACAATCTCTGCCAGACTGCTCTTTTATTTAATTCTAAAGAGGGCTCTTCCCAATTCTTACCTGTAATGCAGAATTCATGAAGCAGGTATTGCCAAGGTTACTAAGCCCACAGAGTCCAGGCTGCGCCAGGGGAGAAATGTCCCTGCCATTGTAAGAGTTGCAGATAAATCCAGAACCTCTGCAAGAAAGACAACACAGTGAACTCCACAATGAGTTTACCAAGTCTCAACAGTGTTTAAGAGCCACATCAAATATGAGTCAAAAACTGTTTTAATGAAACTGTTTAACCAGCCCACATGTTTCTGCTGCCTCATAGTGGCTCAACTTGAATACCACAAACATGAAGTATTTGTGCTAACTTTGGGAACATTAATCATGACACAAGCTATTATTAATTTATGGCTCATAACACATTATTTTCCTCTGTCCACAAGTACACAGCACACTATCCTAATGCAGCAAGAGTCTATAAAAGTCTATGATTTACTGTAAGAGCTAATAAGAAAATAATGATCTTTACCTGCAATGACTTCTTACCACAATGGGAGATGAAAAAAAGAAGATAATCCCTTCCCTCATAACCCCAGTCCCCTCAGAACCAGACACTGCCCTAGGAGTTAGTAAGCTCTGGAACATGCACTGCTTTTGCAAGTGAGCATGAAATAGCAGAATGTAGCAGTTTCAAAAGCAAAGTTTGATAAACAGATATACAAGAGTAGCCGAACTCCTCACAAGGCACCACCACACTCCTTTTCTCTGCAGGCAAGGATGCAAGGGATTATTCACATGGAGGACAAGGAAACAAAAAG
>NW_009951855.1:108057-121447 GCF_000747805.2 Chaetura pelagica | reverse complement strand
CTCTTACCCCCTGCCCATCTGGGAGCTGTTCAGTCCATAGGAGTTACTGCTATCACCGTTAGTAATGACAGAAGTGGCAGACACTGAGGAATAAGAACTTGTTGATGATTTTGAAGAGGTAGTAAAGTTTCTGCTAGTTGCAGTGCTTGATCTGGGAGAAAGGAAAAAGAAGTAGAAACAGTGCTACTACTTTTTTCACCCCCAGCCCCACCTCCCACAAAACTCCAAGGAGTAGCCACATTACAGTTAGTTACCCCACACAGAATTCACTGGTTTGATCTGTGCAGTCATGCTTCCAAACACTTGTATGGAACAGAAACTTCAGGAAAAAAGTACCAGAAGCAGGATTAACAACTCTTGCTTAAAGCAAAATCTGGGTCCCAGGCTGCAATAAGTAGGCAATTCAGATGGCATGAGTGGCTGGGAAGCAAGCTTTAAGTTTATGAGTATACCATCTTGAAACAAGCAAGCAAAAAAATCCCAATCTTAAGACAACAAAACTCTTGGCCCCACATTCAAAGTGACAAAGTCAGTCCTTTGCTACTTGAAACACAAATCACTCACTAAAACAGAATGCTAATCAGTAAGAGGATAATCAGGGTGACCACAAAACAATTTGTTACTGAGCCTAGTTAATACAACTACGGTGCTTGGAGACAAGACACACTGCTATGTGCTTGTGGTATGTATAACAATCCTCAGCATTTTGAGACTGGAGATATTGAAATGGATTTTAAAAGCTCCTAAGCCTCAAGTGTATCTAGTTGTGAATCCCAGGCTATTCCACACTAATACTCTCCTGGTCCAGAAAAGAATCAAGAACACAATGTTACAAAAGATCAACAAGGCATTAAAATTCAACAGTGTTCTGTCCCAGACAGCTGTGGCTCCACAAAAACACAAGCCCACAAGACAGTACTACATAAACTTAAATAAACTATTTTCATACTAATTCATTTCTCTATAGCAAGAGCTAACTGCAAAATTGTACCTTCTCTCCAACTTTGCCTGAATAAGCATGCAAAACTATGGAAAAAATTGCAGGACACCAAGAGCCACAGAAGAGTGGCTGATAGACATAAAGTACAGCAGAGCCCCTGAAGAGCACAGTGCCCTCAAGCTTTAGCTTGTTCTTATATCTCTTTTAATGCGACCCCAATTCTCAAATGATACAAACTAAAAATGTATATTCATAGCTCAGGTGCTACTAAGAAAACAATCCTGGAACACCCCTCTGGAACAAAAACTAAAAGACAAAGAATAAGCCACAATGGCCAAGCAGAGGCAGAATAGCTGGATATATACATATATATATATGAAAAGATATGAAAATATAATAGAAGTAAAATAATTACAGAAAGAAACAAGTTATGACAGGAGCTTCCAGATGAAAATGCAACCTCAAACACAGTCTAAACTACCAGCCAGAAAAACCAGAAAGAATACTGGAAAGTATATTAACAAGCATGAGCAGATCTACTGAAAAAGACAACCACATCTGGGACAATACACAACCTTCTGGTCATTACATGCTGGAGGTGGAACTCCTCAAGGCTACTTGGACACCAAGACACAATCCATGAGAGAACAAGTGGGTCTAGACTAAATAATTATCAGACTCATGGTCCACATGTGGGATTTTCAAAATAATAACATATATATAGCAATAATAATAATACAATAGCCTGTAACTCCATTAAGAAGACCTATAAGAAGTTTGAAATTAATTATCTAGAAGCAAAGAACAGCAATCTAGGAAATGCTAGACTTGAAAACATAGCATCTCTGCTCAATATGTTTGACCTCAGAGAGAGAACAGAGTAAGACATTCAGAAAACAAATGAAGATAATCAACAGGGAGAGAACAACCTCTTAAGAGATCTTAAAATTCCCAATAGAAGCACAGAGGCAGTGCATAATCAAGGCAACTGAAGTTCCAAAAAGTAATTAAAAAATTATCCCTCACACATAATAAAACTAAGAACTCTGGGGGAAGGTAAAAAATGGATCAGAAAGCACAGATTAGAGAAGTCACAGAATGGGGAAAGGTCTATCTACAAAACCATCAAGGATCTTGAGTGAATTCCTGATAGAAAATTGGGAATGATCATCTAAGTAAAACAAAGATGGAGGTGCCAACAGCTTTCCAACTGGTGATAAAAAGAAATAAAAAACTACACACACGAAAATATACAATTCGGAAGACAAAAATTCTAAGCACTCCTACACTTTACAAGTTCCTCATCTACCTGTAGTAACTGAAGCAAGATTGAGGATTTACTAAGCACAGCTACTTCCTCCCATTTCACAAGATGGTCACAAAGATAGCTGTGATTCCAGGTGAAAGGCACAGATAATAGCAAAGAAAAATATTTTTCTCTGAAAGCTTCCTATTTTAAGCCCAGGAAACCACTGTTAATGACCCCACAATACTGTAGGCTCTTGAGAAAACTGCTTCATTTGCACACAGTGGTGACAACAGAAATCCTGGATGCCAAGAACTTATCCCCAATGGCCCAAGAACAGTTTCTGTGGAACATGCAGACTTTGACCAGGCAAAGCCACCTGCCCCCTCCACTGCTGTCTCTCACAGTGTGACTTTCACTCCATCAGCAATGGAGGCTCTAACACCTTGTTTTGAGGTAAGATATAAATATTATTTATTCTTTAAAGTTTATGACTTAAAACATTCAAAAATGTTCTGGGCCTAGTCAGTGGGTTACCACTGAAACTACTTTGTTTGCTTAGTTTGCTCTTTGTAGGCACAACAGACACAGGACTGGAAGATACCAAGCTCCTGCAGCTTCCCTTTGATCACCACAGCAATGCTCCTGACAGGGATGAACACGTTCAGTTACATCTTCATCAACAAAATCTAGACAGGAGTAAACTACAGCAGAGAAAGACTTTCTCTAACCATGCTACTGTTCTAACCGTTAAGAGTGCTAGGAGGATGGGTTCTAATCCATCTAATCATGTCTCAAGGCTGCTACAGGACCTCATTCAAGAGACTGAAGCAGGACTGCAAGCACATCCCAGCATTTATTTAGGGCTCACGTTCTTCATCCTCACACACACTTCATGTTTCACAAAACTGATGCACACTGCCCCTCATCTGCCAATTAGAGACATTTCGTGTCTTGCTAAACAACCTTTCAAAAACCCACACAAATGGCAAATGAGAAGAAATCTGGAGACTTGCAGTATAGAGCACAAAGTTAGGCTATTCTAGTACAGAAACTGTGAGGCATATGGCTGATAAGCAGAAAAACTGCTTAGTTCAACAGCTTGAAAAAATATTCTAAAAGGCTTTTAAGTGGATGGAAGACAGAGATAGGAAAAGTGTTTCAATTCAGAGCATACAGTAGGTTTAGTCCTCCTCCTTTAAACTACCAATACAAATAAACATTTAAAATACTACGGAAAAAAGTTTTAGTGAAAACAAGAAAAGCTAGAACTTAGCTTTTAATTTAAGTTAATTGGAAAAGCAGAGGCCATAATGGATCTGTATTTAGAAAGTTCTTACATGCAAAAGCCTCCCTATCTTACATACTCAATGATACTCTGAAAGCTTGGCATATGCTTCAAACTCAAGCACTTGAAAACCATGGAATAAAGATGCACCAACAAAGTATTTAGTCCAGTTGCTGAAGAGGTCCTCCAAAATCATCAGCACACAAGAAATTGGGAGATGATCAGTTTTCAGTATGAAAAAGCATTTAATTATGGCATCACGTACTTGCAAAACACGTATCAACCACTGAGGTCTCAAAATTGTGTAGTAATTTCTGACTTTGAATATCACTGAATGTTGTATTAGGTTGGAGAGATGCCCACATCACAACAGGGTAGTTAAGAGGCTTTTCTTGTGTTACAAGATGGGTGAACTAAGCAACAACTCCTGAATATTTTTACTAAGGGTACCAGATGGGAGGGGAAAAACAAAAAAAAACAACCACATCCAGAAAGCATACAGTGCCATCAGTAACAGAAAAGCAGGAAGAGGAAACAGCAAGAAAATTGTAGCAGCAACTAAAGAACAAAAAAGTACTTTACTGCTGTGTGTTGCAAAGGGAGGCAGACACTAAAAAACAACTTCACTCCCATTCTCAAATACAATACCTGATAGGAAAAGTGCCATCTTTCTAAACCTGACATTATTTCTTGTTCGCTTGTGCTAAGAAAATGATACCCAGGACAAAAAAGTGTATGCTAGAACTGAGCTGGAAATCTGATAGCTCAGGATATTATTTTGAGTCTTGTAAGTAACAATTAAAAAGGACGAAATTCCACATTTATTGATATAACCTCCCTTCAGAAACAGAGCATGCCTCCAATTCTGAATTTCCTAGGATAAGTATAATCCATTTCCTCTTCTGTAACATTGTCTAGCAGTAAAAGCAGATGCAAACTACAAGAAAAAATTAATTTGCTCCTTAATGAGTGTCACCATTTGACTCAGGTTCAACAATAGCAAATTAACAGCCAGCAGTGGCCAAGAATATGTTGAAACTACCACCAAAGGCCTGATAAGGCATTTAAGAGCATTTTTTCTGTAAAATGTCAGCCAGCTTGATGGCTGGGGAAACATGAGAGGCTGCCAAACATGTGGAAAAGCGGTTTCCCTGGTAGCAGCCAGTAAGTAAGCAACGAGCAGCAAATGATGGGGAAAAATCCTCACTACTGGGAACCCACCCACCTTGTGCACACATATTCTATGAGTAGGGAATGACATTAACTACCAGCTTTTCAAGACCTCTTTTGGCACACAGGCAGTAATGCAGATGCTCACCAACAGCAGAGAGCTCTACATCGCATTTGTTTATCCCATCAAAACTCTAAATATGGAAAAACTCTCATAAGCTTTTAGTATTGAAGTGATGAGTCCAAAGAAAGAACTCCAAATATAAAGTTCCCCAGGGGCTTGGCTAAACAGTATTTTCTCCAGCTGAGAAACAGAACATGGGAGCACAACAGTTGCCTGAGACAGGATTAAAATTTGGAGCTACTCAACTTTCTTCCAAACCACACCTCAGCACAAAGCATTTGCAGTTATTGCTGACACTAGCTGCAGCTAGGAGGTCTCAGATTCTGAAGAACTTAAAAATGTAAGTTTAGGTAGAAAACATAACAACACCACAGTCTTGCTTAGCCTCACAAAAATGGTTTTCAAGGTGACAGCCTCACATCTCCGGCTTAGCCATGCTGCCAATGCAGCTTCCAACTCACTTCTGGTATCAGCTTTGGCTTCCAAAAAGCATCAGTTGCTTCCTACAGACAAGAACCTCCTTTACTTACATAATTAGTTTCTGTAATATTTATACAGAAACATTCCCCTGAACACCTTATCAGTGCACATGATAAGACACTCACACTCTTCTGGGCTGGGAACTTTTTATCTTCCCTCTGGCTACTCTTCTTTCCTGCCTCTCTCACCAGTTCTGTCTGGTTCAATTGCTCAGGATCACCCACAGATTTTGCATGTATAAACAGTCCCTATGAGTTGGTACTACACTTACTCATCTGCAGCCCTAAACACATAATATTGATTTAATGCAAAAATGTATCTGCACACACACCCCTATGGAAAGACAAACCCCACCCAACCCAGTAACAAGATGTGAACCCTACACTCCTAGTCAATGAGTCTTTTACCAGCTCATAGAAACAAAATAAAATAACCTTTTATTGCAGCACAGACATGGAATCTTTCCAGAAAAAAAGAAAAAAGACCAAAACACAACCTTAAAATTATCAACTCAGAATATACTCTAAGTCACAGAGTACACTTTCACTTGATGATTATCTGTTGAGATACCTGGCAAATGAAAGAACCTAAAAAAGCAGCTAAGTTTTTTAATTATACAGAAAAGCTTTATTAATGATTTTATTTATTGAATTCCTGCTCTCCAAGGGAAAAACAAATGTTGCTCCAAAATCAACTTATATAAAAGACTCAGCCTGAGATTAGTAAGAAATGTTTGCACTGTGCTTTGATATATTGTGACTTCATAGGGAAGTGGAATTTATACAGTGTATTCAAAACTAAATATGTAGCTACCCTGAAGAGAAGAATGTCTTGAAAAAAATTAAGGATTCTCATTGAAACATGAGAACTAGCTGAAGAGTATTTAAACATTGAATTACCAAGTACAGAGTATCAAGTATTTATGCATTTATATGAAAGGCAGGCTAAACAAGGGAAAGAAAACAAGTAAACTTCAGAACAGTGTATGACTGATGTGAAAGGAAAACACAGAGCAATTATAAATGCATTAATACAGTGCAGTGCCAGCAGTTCAATAAAGTTAAGTTGAATTTAGCTTACTCAGAACATAATAAATAACACAAAAAAAGCTTTGTTACTTCTTTTTTCAAATAAAAATCCCTTAAAAATAGATGAAAAA
Source organism: Chaetura pelagica (assembly GCF_000747805.2). Taxonomy (NCBI): domain Eukaryota; kingdom Metazoa; phylum Chordata; class Aves; order Apodiformes; family Apodidae; genus Chaetura; species Chaetura pelagica. The sequence continues at coordinate 115,040 of NW_009951855.1, read as the reverse complement.
AAGCTTTGTGAAATAACCCTTGAAAGAGCAGCAGAAAGAAAATACATACAAGTTATTCAGTCTAGGCTGTCACCAGCTTACACACATTTGACAAGAGTGATAACACAAAACAGAGCAAGTACCAAAAAGTAGTAGAAAAGTATCCCTGGATCATCAGTGTATATTCAACATAAATATCTAGACTCAGCTGTCTTTGGAAGAGTCTGAACTCAACTTTTTCCTCCTTCCATTTCAAACACAGAAGTTTAAGGTCCAGTTTTTTCACCCAATTGCCACCTTTTTTTTCACACCACAGCCACCTTTGGCATAGGAAGACACAGTATTAGTCCAGCAGGGCTTGTTATAACCCAAAGACATTAATGTTGACTGCTTTATAAGAGACAGCTCTTGTCCTGAACACTCAAAAAGGTCCTTCTTATCTGATCAGCAGTTTGTGCACTGATCCACACACACCAACCTTCAACCCTGAAGAGGAGAGGTAGTGTTCAGTTTCTTCCTCCCCTCTTTGTCTTGCCAAACACTGGTTTTGAACAGTTATTTTGCATTTAACCCACAAGACTAAGTAGCAGCACAAGAGTCAGTGAGCAGAACTTGCTGAACCAGTGCACCCAACTGTGGAAGGAAGACATGCTCAGTTTCTTAACTAAGAGAGATAAGGGTGAGGAAATTGCCAAGACAAAGTAACAGATATTCCTGTACATATGACTTAATACAACTCTTTCAGCCACCATTATCAGCATCAAGTCAAACGATTTCACAAATTTTGTATTATAATAAGCAAATATTTATTTTTAGATCATTAGAAAATACTAACCTGCAAACTGCTAATCATCGGTAGAGGTTTTAATTACAAATCTTTACATATCAGACTAGCTGCTGCAAAAAGACAAGACTGAGGCCTGGGAATGCCACAGGACTCCTTTTTAGCTTTGCTTCAGGTGAAAACAAAAGGTTATGTCTTGCACGGCTGCCTAATACTGACTGTCAAGCAGTCCTCCATTATGTACACAATGTGAACGTTCAGATGCTTTTCATGTGGTTCCCTTACAGAACATTCACTGTAATCCTATGGACATTCTCCTGGCCAGTTTAGCAGTATGGTACCTTAGAAGCAGAAAACTGCTTCAAAACAGGTTTCACTGCCCTATTTGATCCATTCTTCAAGTTTAACACTAGTAAGATCTTGATCTCAAATTACATCACTTGACAGTAGGTCCTACAAGTGAACCACACTGTACAGAAGCACGTCTCTACCACTGCCAAGTCTCATGGTGCACGCATGGGTAAGAGGGCAGGGCCATCCCTAGGCAAATCACAGGATTTTACCTTCTGTACTATGACTTGCTGTGGGCATCTCCTTATCTGCTTATCCTGTGAGCAAGCAACTCCCATGCTATAGAATTCACTCTATACATAAAATATCTCATCTCACTTCTTGTTTAAATTAGATAGTGGCAAGAGAATACCTGTGTTGGTATTTACAGGCTACAGTAATAGCCTTTGGCGGCAGGGGGGGTTGCTCAGCTATTTCTAGACTTTTTAAGAGGGAACTACCAATGCTGGAAGACTTCTTTCTACTGTGCAGTCTGCAGAGGTAGATTTTTAAGTAGACTAGCTCAATGTAAAGAGCACTTCTGTCTCTTAAGCACTATAGAAACCTAAGCTATTTAATCCTTACACAACCTACATGAAATGGGGTTTAAAACTGCTGCTAAAGTTTAAAGACAGATGCTAAGAAAAGCAATCAGCAGCAGAACTGAGATTTATATTCAAGATTTTCTCTCTTTCTTCAAAACACCCAAAACAAAGGAATCCACAACAGCCAGTAATAATTGGGCCTCCACAGAGAACATGGTCCCTAAACACTGGTGAACAACCTGGACAAAACAGCAGAAACCTTTAGAACATGTTTGCTTACTTTGCCAGGAAATTCTGTCCAGGCCATGTGCCATCTTCATTTCTCACTTCTATTAGAACAACCTGAAGAAAGAGAGTTAAGGTAATAAAGGTAACTGCAATTCTGCTACACATTTTGCAAAATCATTAACAAGTCACATTTTCAGTGTTTGCTCAAAGTACATAAAAGTGAAAATAATTAAGTAACAGAAAAAGCAGTACATGAGAATCTAATAAATATATTAAAAAGTTATGTCCCTTACCTGACCTTGATAGAGCCCTGCATCTTGCACTGTGTTATCCAGCTTGATGAGCTGCTCGTAAGTGTTACTCATGTACCTGTTCCATAACCTAGTATCCTTCTGCATTGGGATATTGAATAGTTTTCTCATTTCTGCCTCGATGGCAGCTGTTCAGGAGAAAATAAAAAAACACACCAAAATGCCTAAAACATGAGTGCTTTAAAAAAAAATAATTAAAAATACAAGCCAAACATTCAGCAAAGAGGGTACACCATTGATCCTTCAAGATCCTTTGAGTAAAAAATGTATCAAGGAAGTTATAATTGCTCACATAGCTTGACTAATAATTAGTCTAAAAGAATTAAAAACTTATGTTTTCAGTCATGCATTGCCTGTCAAGCCCTCAAACTAATAATGTCCAGAATATAGTGAGAAGTTTCTGCTCAAAGGCAGAAACTACTGTGTAAGGGACATCATTTGAAAATACAGGTTCAAGAAAGAAGTGTTTACATTTACTAATGTCAGGCCACACTTCAGCAAACTAGGAAAAAGGATCTTTATAGACACACAAGACAGCTGACACTTGGCACTTTTACATGGGTAAATAGTGATGATACAGCCAGAGAGAGACAGCCCAAATATCAGGGAGAAGAGTAGGAAGAGCCATTAAGAAGACAGCTAAAATAGTCACTCTAGGAAGAACGAATCATAGGAGAACCAGAGACAGAACTGCTCTACACAAGTGATGTGGGTGTTTCTTAAGTACATGACTTAGTAAGAAATTAGCTCCTCAAAGCTCTTGACCACAACTCCCTCTGCTGCACACAGAATGTTTGTGGCTGAAAGAAACTCAGGAGGTTCCCAGTCCAAACAAAGTGGGATCAACACTGAATTCACACCAGGCTGCTTGGGGCTTATGCAATCAGGTGCTCAAAACTTGCAAGGCAGGAGACTCTCCCACCCCTCCGAGCCCTGTTCAAATGTCTAGGTGTCCTAATGGAAAAACACTTCCATTTTATTAAGTTGGAGTTCTAATGTATTACTATTTTCTGCTTTCTTGCTTTGTGACTTGGTAAAAAGCCCAACTCCGTGCTCTCAGTAATCTCCTCACAGGTGCTACAAGGTCCCCCCAAAGCCTTCTCTTCTCCAGGTTAAACGCAGCTCCCTCAGCCTCTTCTCACACATCACACGCTCCAACCCCGACTGTCCTGTTGTTATGTCCTAGACTCACTCCAGTTTATCAACAGGGTTTTTGTTCTGGAGGGCACAAAGTATCCCCTGAGGTAGCACCAGAGCGCAGCTCCTTGTATCAGAGACCTACTTACCAATAGTATCTGCTTTGCTGAAGTGGCAGCTAATCACATTGTCAGGATCACTGCTCTCACACAGCTTCAGCTCAAGAAGATAAACTTCAACCTTATAGTGCTTCACAAACAGACCATATTCCACCACCTGTAAACAGAATGCAGATGTGATGAAACAACGCAAATGTAAACACTGAGCATCCCTCTGTAAGGCACACTTGTCGAAATATTTTGAATCTTTTAAGTCAAGCCATAAACTGAACACTGACCTGCTCTCAGGCCCAGATTCAGTTACAACCTCTGCCAGCTTGTTCAGGGGCTTTGTTTTTATAACATTAAGAAATCTCAGTGTTTTCTTTCCACAGTACAAAGTTCCAAAGGTCCACCATCACATCTGAACTGATAGTGCCAGCTAGTTATCCATGAAAAATATTTGATCACACAGTCAGAGAACTCTAAAAAGAAGGAAAATTATCTTCTGCCCCTAGGCTTTGGCTAAGTTTTGCATTCAAAAGAAAGAAACAAGCCTGGAACACTGGAGCCAAATCCTTCCTACTAGAAGAAAATAGGACAAAGCATTATTTATTTTTCTGCATGGTATATAGAACCTGCATCATTACTCTCTCCTTGCAATAACAGACAAGTATCTCAGAACTTATTTTGCTGACACTGCTTTATTTCAGAGTCATTTTCAAATCAATTTTGCGTTTGAGAGAATACTCCAATAGGTACATCTACCGACCCAGGAGCTTTCAGCATATTTTTAGAAAGACAGTCAGTAAGACTAGACATCACTCTTCAGCTACAGATCATAAAACACATGATGCCAGCAAGAAAATCACATTTCAAAGGTCAGTTCTGAGAAAACAGTGATGTAACCGGAGGAAAAAATACCCAAAAGACACCTCAATTGTCTCCACATCTCTTTGCAGCTATAAAGTCTATGAAACTGCCATCATATTTCACTGAACCAGCAGGTATCGTTTTTAAGAATAACATTGTTTAAGAGGCATTATGCAATGCCCTTAATAATTTGCTTTCGCTTTTGGTCAAGCCTGAAGTGGCCAGGCAGCTGGTCTAGATGACTGTTGGAAGGTCCCTTCCAACTGAAACATTCTACTCCATGTCTATTTGTGTGACACCTGACTTGCTGTGGTCTAAAACTGTAACATTGTCCAGAAAAAAACTCACCTAGCTTTGGAAAGAAACAAAGAATTATGAGTTATTATGATAATTTGGCTACATCATACTTCTCTCTTCTTTTATAGGGTTGTATGAGACATGCAAGGTGCTTTAAAAGTAAATAATTAACAAATACATTTGGAAAGATCTTTGGTATTTTGCTGTTACAACAGAAACAGAAAGTAACACGCCCTGTTTAAATAGCTTCTTCACAGGCAAATTAGATGACTGTTCTTTAAAAAAAGAAAATAACACAAAGAAACAAATTTACAAGTTTCTTTTTCAGAAGGAATTTCATTAAATGGAAATTCCTGTTCTCCAGGATTCTGTAGTTAGAAACAAATAAGTAAGAACCATATTCAGAAATGCAAGAACTCTTCTTCCAAAGAGTTGTTTGGATCAGGTAACAGTGTCCATTAGTATGGACAAAGAGCAAGAAGAGTCTCTAATCACCCACATATGACTTTCAAAGTGTCTGATCAGCTAGCTTGTTCTCTGTCAAAGTAGAACTCAGGTCATCCCATTGGAGAGCAATCTGAGCACAATGGCTCATAGCAATTAAGAACTTTAAAGATTTACTCTTAGCTAGAGCACAGTAACTTGGCATCTTATGTCTGGAAAACAGCACTAGCTCTCAATAACGACAGTGTTGAAGAGGGGCATTTGACACTTCCCCCATTTCTGGTTACATGGGAGTTCTATCTACTTGGCACAGAGAACCCAGGGTCACTTGGTGGACCTGGGATCATTTACACTTTCTAAAAATGTCAGAATTTCTCATGAGGTACAATCTTCAGCCCACACTGAAGGGCATCATCCTATTACCACTGATCAGCATGAGTGGGTCTGCAAAAAAGGGATCTTACTTCCTTTGACCATTCTGGTGCTACACTTTCCTGGGTCTTGCACACCTTAAAGTAGCCCTGACTGTAACATAATGCTACTGAAACTTAAGCAATATTAATTCTGTATATTATATCAACACTACTTCCTCGATGTAGTAATTAGTCTTTATGAAACCCAAATACTGGCACCACCCAAGTTAGTCAGTGCAAAAACCTAAGACTAAATTATAAAAACAATAAACCTTTTTACCCATAAAAAAGTGTCTGACAGATTTAAAACAACAGCAACTTGAGAATTTCATCTTCCAGAACAGGTTATATGTTCAGGATACATTCAGGACTGCATTTGCTAAACAAAAAATAAAGACTCACAGAACAAAACTACAAATACATCTCTTATCATTATTTTAGAATCACAGAATTTTGAAGGAGAGAAGAAAAACAACCACCTTGAACTCTTAAGGAAGTCCCTAAGCCATCTGCAATAAAAGAAAAATTAAAATAATTGTTCCAATGCCTCATTTTGTCCCAGAAGATTGATAAGCTGAACTAACAACTTGCATTTTTCAACTAAGGACAAACTATTCCATGCAACATAAACACTGCACTGGTCCCAACAACCACACTTGTAAAAAGATAACCAGAACAAGGTTCATGGTTCTCACATCAACTAACCCATCAACTGACAATCACTGAAGATTCAGGCATTTTAGGTGTAATGCTGGAAGGTCATTCTTTCAGACAACAAGGCAAAAAGACTTCATGTTTTTATCTCCAAAGAGCTGCTGAGCATCCTGCCTTAACTCACATCTAGCAAAATAAACATCACCTAAGTTTGGCAGAGATCAGATAACGAAGCCAGGCTGAAAAGAACCTGGTTCACCCATACTTACTTTTCTCACAATAGGCTGCTGTTCTTCTATGCAGCCATACCACGTTACTAGTTTATTCCAGGCTTCAGTGGGAACCAGCACATAATCTAGCTCATCAATGAGGTGTTCTTTTAAAGTCTGAGTTTCTGGATCTAAAAAGGAGGCAGAGATAAAAAAGCACAGCATCAGACAGGATCCGTTCTTCCCAACACCTACACACACATGACCACCACGACCCTAAGAAACACCTGCACTCCCACGGGCAGGAAGAAACCGCACCAGGCTCCTGACAAGGTTACACGGCTGCAAAAGCGAAACCTGCACGAGACGACTGCGCACAGGACTCATCCTCTCGAGCCCGGGCTGCCCCCCGAGCAGCGGGCCCCGCGCGGCACTCACCGCTGAACAGACCCGAGTTGTCGATGGGCCCCGGGTAAAGGCCGGGATCGCCCGCGCCGAACATGTCCCAACTGTCGAAGCCCACATACTTCTTCCACTGCTTGAACCAGCGGCTGTCCACCAGGTACCTGCAACAAACGGCACGGCCCCCTCAGCGGCGGCGGGGCCCGCCCGGCCCGCTCCCGCAGGCCCCGTCGCCCGCAGGGGAAGGGGACGAAGGGGAGGGCCGACCGGCCGCGCTCA
>NW_009951855.1:101128-107780 GCF_000747805.2 Chaetura pelagica | reverse complement strand
GCGGGTCCGCCCGCCTGGGCGGGCTCCTCCGGAGCAGAGACTTTTGGTGCGGGGGGTGTGGTTTCGGTTCTGAGATCTGCCCTGCTCGCCTTGTGCTTCACTTCGTGGAGCCTTCCGGTCAGGGAGGGGGTCCCAACTGGGGCAGGAATAAACGACGGATCTGAGTAACCAGCGAGGGAGCCCTCGGGAGTTCGGAAGTGCCTGGGGAGACCCTGGGGAGACCCTGGGGAGAAGGGGTTCCTGCCTGCGCTTCAGGAGTGGGAAGCTGGGCAGGAGTTAGAAGATTCTGACTTAAAAACCTGCTTTAAACTTCCAGGCCACATAAATCCATCTACCTGATGGGAAATGAAAGCAGCAGGGAATGAAGGGCTGGGCTGTGTCTGTGCAGGGCAGCGCCCGGGCAGTCCCCGTGGCCTGGCAGGGCTGCAGATACCCGGGCTGAAACTGAACGGGTTTCATCTTTTTGAGAGCAGTCCATCCGATTAACGCTAAAAAAGAAAGACAGTTTTCTCTTTCCAGCAAGACTTGGCTCCTGTTTCTTTGTCCTGTTTTTCTCAAAGGGCAGGGCCCTGTTCACCCACAAAGAAGCTCATACACCCAGTTGTGGTGATACTGGGTGTGTTTTTAAAACGAGTCAGCTATTCGGAGATAGTGCTTATGTGGCTGACCTCACTCTGCTAATGAATTACCTACTCCTAACAGAAAGTGTGGTAAGCACTTAAAATGGTCTCTTTCAAAGCTTTCTGATTCAGTGCTAGGAAATTACATTATTAGTTTCACCGTAGGTAGGGGTGACTGTTCTGTCTCTCCAGTCACTTTCCTTCCAGCCATTCAGCTTCTTGCCCTGTCTCCAGCCACTCCCTGTGAGAGTGGCACCAACAGGAACAAAGCCACCCAATTCAAAGCCAGTGTTTTCTATCTGCCTCACGGTGGCAATGATCAAAAACAGGCTGAAAGCTATCTGAGAAGTTAGTGGGTGCAATAAAGCTCAGCAGGAGGAGAAAGGGATTTTAAATAGCTGAAAGAACATTTAACAGGCTGAGTAAGAGAGGTCTTAGGCTTCACTTGACATCATTTCTGTTGAGCATACACTTCTGAATTCCACATCTCATCTGCCATGACTTCAGGAGATGTGCTAGGGTTGGTGGGCAAAACACCAGGGAACATGGGTGGCTGGAGATGGGGGTGAGAAGGATAATCTTCTTTGCGGCTAGTTAAAACTCCTGACAGCTTGAAATATCTGAACTTGTTTAAAGATTTAATAATGTGATGGTAACTACCAGCTGCTAATGAGGGGAGGGAACATTGGGAGGAGAAGGAAGGGGGGCAGACACTCTCTAGAAGGGGGGGGATATACAGGACTCTGATCTGTAGAAGAATGGACGAGCACAGTGAATGCTAACAGAGAGATCAGCTGTTTATAATAAAAGTGTAGAAGTAGAAAAAAATAGAGTGGTAGGAGTGTAGATGTGATAGACACAAGATGTTGAAAGGACAACTTTCTCAAGCCACAGAAGCATCCAAGCATGCTAAAGTGCTAGGATGTATTTTAAGGTTTCCTACTGAGTCAGTCTGTTTCTGGTATTACAGAAATAGCACTGGGCCATTTTATAATCCCTGAGGATTCTTCAGGCCTACCCTCAGCATAGAGCTGCTGCCTCTAGTGAAGTGTTTTCTTCCCTCTGGTGACACACTGAGCAAGGTTTGGGTGCGAGAGCCGGTGTGTGGCCGCGCTACATGCGGGCGCTGCTGCCAAAGGGTCTGCCCGCAGGCTGCCCTCCCCGCAGCCTGCTGTACCCCAGAGCCAGCTGCTCTGGGGAATGCTGAAACGAGATGGGGAACAACAATGCTGAGAGGCTTTTATCTGCGCTGCGGAGTCCCTGCTGGTGTGCTTACACTGGGATCGGGTCCGCCCGCCTGGGCGGGCTCCTCCGGAGCAGAGACTTTTGGTGCGGGGTGTGTGGTTTCGGTTGTGAGATCTGCCCTGCTCGCCTTGTGCTTCACTTCGTGGAGCCTTCCGGTCAGGGAGGGGGTCCCAACTGGGGCAGGAATAAACGACGGATCTGAGTAACCAGCGAGGGAGCCCTCGGGAGTTCGGAAGTGCCTGGGGAGACCCTGGGGAGACCCTGGGGAGAAGGGGTTCCTGCCTGCGCTTCAGGAGTGGGAAGCTGGGCAGGAGTTAGAAGATTCTGACTTAAAAACCTGCTTTAAACTTCCAGGCCACATAAATCCATCTACCTGATGGGAAATGAAAGCAGCAGGGAATGAAGGGCTGGGCTGTGTCTGTGCAGGGCAGCGCCCGGGCAGTCCCCGTGGCCTGGCAGGGCTGCAGCTACCCGGGCTGAAACTGAACGGGTTTCATCTTTTTGAGAGCAGTCCATCCGATTAACGCTAAAAAAGAAAGACAGTTTTCTCTTTCCAGCAAGACTTGGCTCCTGTTTCTTTGTCCTGTTTTTCTCAAAGGGCAGGGCCCTGTTCACCCACAAAGAAGCTCATACACCCAGTTGTGGTGATACTGGGTGTGTTTTTAAAACGAGTCAGCTATTCGGAGATAGTGCTTATGTGGCTGACCTCACTCTGCTAATGAATTACCTACTCCTAACAGAAAGTGTGGTAAGCACTTAAAATGGTCTCTTTCAAAGCTTTCTGATTCAGTGCTAGGAAATTACATTATTAGTTTCACCGTAGGTAGGGGTGACTGTTCTGTCTCTCCAGTCACTTTCCTTCCAGCCATTCAGCTTCTTGCCCTGTCTCCAGCCACTCCCTGTGAGAGTGGCACCAACAGGAACAAAGCCACCCAATTCAAAGCCAGTGTTTTCTATCTGCCTCACGGTGGCAATGATCAAAAACAGGCTGAAAGCTATCTGAGAAGTTAGTGGGTGCAATAAAGCTCAGCAGGAGGAGAAAGGGATTTTAAATAGCTGAAAGAACATTTAACAGGCTGAGTAAGAGAGGTCTTAGGCTTCACTTGACATCATTTCTGTTGAGCATACACTTCTGAATTCCACATCTCATCTGCCATGACTTCAGGAGATGTGCTAGGGTTGGTGGGCAAAACACCAGGGAACATGGGTGGCTGGAGATGGGGGTGAGAAGGATAATCTTCTTTGCGGCTAGTTAAAACTCCTGACAGCTTGAAATATCTGAACTTGTTTAAAGATTTAATAATGTGATGGTAACTACCAGCTGCTAATGAGGGGAGGGAACATTGGGAGGAGAAGGAAGGGGGGCAGACACTCTCTAGAAGGGGGGGGATATACAGGACTCTGATCTGTAGAAGAATGGACGAGCACAGTGAATGCTAACAGAGAGATCAGCTGTTTATAATAAAAGTGTAGAAGTAGAAAAAAATAGAGTGGTAGGAGTGTAGATGTGATAGACACAAGATGTTGAAAGGACAACTTTCTCAAGCCACAGAAGCATCCAAGCATGCTAAAGTGCTAGGATGTATTTTAAGGTTTCCTACTGAGTCAGTCTGTTTCTGGTATTACAGAAATAGCACTGGGCCATTTTATAATCCCTGAGGATTCTTCAGGCCTACCCTCAGCATAGAGCTGCTGCCTCTAGTGAAGTGTTTTCTTCCCTCTGGTGACACACTGAGCAAGGTTTGGGTGCGAGAGCCGGTGTGTGGCCGCGCTACATGCGGGCGCTGCTGCCAAAGGGTCTGCCCGCAGGCTGCCCTCCCCGCAGCCTGCTGTACCCCAGAGCCAGCTGCTCTGGGGAATGCTGAAACGAGATGGGGAACAACAATGCTGAGAGGCTTTTATCTGCGCTGCGGAGTCCCTGCTGGTGTGCTTACACTGGGATCATTCGTTTTCCTGCTGGCACGGCTGATTTTCATCCTGGAATTGCATCGCTGTACTTCTGCTGGCGCGGCTGTATCTGTTCTGGAGCTGCTGCTTTGTTTTTCTGCTAGCACAGCCCCAGCAGCCGGAAGGTAAATAAATCCCTTGGCTGATAGCACTGAATAAGCACGGTGTAAGATGCCTTTCTGACCAGCAGGCTCAGGGAAGGACCCTTTTTGGCAGGGCTGCCAGTGGAACAGCAGCAGGATGAGGGTCTGCTCCCCTGTGGTGGTGGGTCTCAGCAGGGAACAGGAAAAGCAAGGAAAAGGCAAAGAAAAGGAGGTCCCACTCAAACGGCTGTTTGGTGAGTCATGATTGAGGAAGTGCCACAGCTCATGTCGAGAATGATTTTTCAATGCCTGAGTTCCTGCTGCCCATAATCCCCTCTACTCTCCACATATTTTAACATCCTGCATTAATGAGGGAAGTAGATTTAACTGAAAAAATAATCCCCCAAATCAAGCAGCTTCTGCTCCAAAACTGAAGTAGCTGCTGAAAACATCCTGTTTTTATCGTGAAGCTGCACTGGTAGTTAAGAAATAGCCCACTGGGGATTGTGCAACCTGAGTTCAAAGCTCGATGACTCAAGGGCAGCAGCAAGCAGGGTGGAGCTTGGTGTAGGTTTTTGCCCCAGGGCCTCTCCTCAGCCCAGAAGGGGCCTTGAATGCAGGTACAGTAACAAAGCACCCAACAAATAGGTGAGGTGAGCAGCTATGAACAGGAAAAAAAACAACACAACAACCCAAAAGCCTCAAATCCCAGGTGTTGTTTATTATAAAAACAGCACAGTCGTGCTTGCAAGTGTTGCACCTTCCCCTTGAAAGCCTGAGTGTCTGGTCTGTGTTAGTACTCCTCAGTCCAGCACCAAGTTTATACTGGGTGCTATGAGGCCTCGTGAGGACTGGCTTGTAATGAAAATATGGTCAGAGAGCCATTTGAGTGAAAATTCACCTGCAGAAGGACCTGAGCCACTGGGCAGTAAGATGGCTGCTGAAATTTAGCACAGGCTTATGGTTTCACAGGGGAAGCTGCTCTTAAATCATTTGGCAACAGGCTGTAAACTCAGGATTGCCACACAGGAACAATGTACCAGAATTACTGTAACCACTCCATGAATACCTGTCAGGCCTGTGGTTGGCAGAAGTCAATAAAGCGTTAGGGAAGGAGTAAGAAGAAGAAAATATTGTCTGAACCCTGGCATACCTGCACTTTGCCACATGAAAGTCTGGTACCCAAAGGGCAAGAAGGATGCTCTGGGGCATGGCACAGTTTTTTGTGATTGAGTGGGCTGGAGTTCTGTGCTGGGAACGTGAAGGAACTGGTTCTTTGTGTGATTCCCTGCATTGCAAGGTGTTGGGAATGCAGCCATTACAGGCTTCATGTAGGACTGTGTGAGTACACAAGAGATCTGTGCTGGGCTACCACTGATGCAAAATGGGATCAAGCCAGTAGATGGTTGAGCCAGGGCTGGGGCAGCATCTCTGGAACAAGGAGAGGGATGGTGGGCACTGCTCTGGCTTTGGGTCTTCCTTGGGCATCTGCTGATGGATGCCTGATGATGAGAGGGGCCTTGGCTCAAGAGCTTTTCTTCCCCAAGCCCTCTGCCAGTGCAGATGCAGATTCTGCAGCAGTGCAGGCTGCAGAATTGCTCACCTGCCTGCCTGAACAATTATTAACCTGTCATGGCCTGTTGTTGGTAACCAAGCTGGGACTTCAGCCAGAATAACTCCCTGGCTGTGTGCCACTGTGCCTTTCTGCTATGGGCAAGCCTCAAGGGAAGTCTAGAGAACAGTTTGGCAAGGTATTTGCTCTGTGCCACCCTTCCACTCGTTGCACGCAGGGAGAGCCCAGCCCTGATTCAGTTTGCAGAGCTCACAAACACTGTTTGCCCATTGCCCTGCCCTTGGCTGCACTCAGATTTCAGCCTGACTGCACCATCACACCCCAGTGGTTTGAGTCTGCCCCTCTGAGCCCCCACACACGGGCCTCGTGGTCACCATGTTTCACCCAATCACCTAGATTTACCAAGCCAAAGCCACGGCCTTAGAGAAAGTACACACTTTTTATTTCTTCAGGGAATCACAGTAAGCTACTGAGACTCAGAGCATAGTTTCCCAAACATTCACATGCAACCTTTGAAAACATCAAGTACACTTCAAGAATTTGGAAGATGCACCATCATAAGCAAAACCTGCACGAGATGTTGGGATTTCTGCCAAGAGCAGCAGCCCCCTGCGTGAAAAAAAAAAACCTCCTCTTTATCCAAGAGCATTCTTGGGAACCTTCTGCAGAAGCAATTCAATATCATCCTGGATCTTGATGGTTTCGAAGTGCCGGCTGTAGCGTTTGAAGGGGACGCCGTCGGGGCCGATGAGGAACTTCTCGAAGTTCCAGGAGACGTCATTGCGACAGACGGGGGACCAGATGATGTACTGCGGGTTGGTCATCAGGGAGGAGGGGTCGTCGTGCGGGAAGGGCAGCGCCTCTTTCAGGAGGGTGAAGAGGGGGTGCGCGTTCTTCCCGTTCACCTCGCACTTCTCGAACATGATGAAATTGGGCTTGTACCCGTTGCCAGGACGAACGTGCTCCAGCGCAAGCATGATCTCCTCATTCGTAGTATTTTCCTGGGGAAACACAAACAACACCGCCCCGAGCAAGGCCGGTGAGAGCCCCGCCGGGACGGGCGGGTCCCCCCGCTCCCCGGCCCCACCGCCCGCCCTACCTGGTGCCCGAACTGGTTGCAAGGGAAGCCGAGGACCTGCAGCCCGCGGGGGGCGAACCACTCCTGCTGCTAGCTGAGACAGCGG
>NW_009951855.1:76560-99247 GCF_000747805.2 Chaetura pelagica | reverse complement strand
GGCCCCTCCGCCGCCGCCCCCGCCGCGCCCCTGCGCTCCCCGCGGCCGCATAGCGGAGCGGCCGCCGCTCCTGGCTCAGGGTGGATTGAAAACTCAGAACGGAGTGGTTTGTGCAGCGGGTAACACATGTGGAGGTTGTCACCCGTTCTCAGGAAGGCTGAGAAGAATCAGCAAAGCACGGACTGGTCCCAAGGGCTAAAACTTGCGCGTTAACAAGACCACCCGAGTACGGAGACAGCGCGGCAGCAGGGGCTGTGCCAGCGTCCCGGGACACCCCTCCCGGGACACCCCTCCCCTCCCTCTGCCCCCGAGAGTGGCTTTTGGGACAGAAACACCTCAGTTTGTGCAACAGGAGGGTTCCAAGGAGGGGCCATGAATTCTCTTCTTTAGTCTCCTTTGAGGCTGGTAAAGTCTCCCTTAACTTCAGTGGCTGCGTTTTGTCATCCCTGGCTTTTCCCTGTCTTAACTGCTTTGGCCTGTTTTAGGGAGGTTTAAATCCTGCATTAGTGGCTGCTCTTCTGGGTTCAGCCCTGGGCGAGCTACCCCAGGCAGCGTGGAGCTGCTCTTCCACAGGGCTTGGTGCTGGGGTGCTCCAGAGCACACCCTGAAGAGGCAGATCCAAGCTCAGGCCTCGAGGTGATGTCCACGGGTTGGACCAGCAGGGACTGTGGGGCAGCACCACTCAGCAGGCACCAAGAGCAAGGGTTTCAGCTCTGCTCTCACAAGGGAGCAGGGAGCCCCTGCTAAGGCTCCTGCTGGCGTGTGCCCCAAGTGAGCTCCATTCCCAGCAGGCTCAAGGTCAGACAGCTGCTTATCAGCCCTGGGCCCCAGCCAAAGCAGCCCAGGCCCCAGTGCAAGGAGGATGCACTCAGGGCCCCCTCCACTGATGTCTGTTCTCTTTCACGCTGGGTATCAGGGGCTCATCACAAACACCAGCTGTCACTGACAGGACACCGTGTAACATTGCATCTCTGGTCCAGGTTCCCTGGGTGACCACAGGATCTGAGGATTTTGCTTTGGGCCACTCTTGGCACCTGCCCCCCCGAACTGGGAACTGGAACAGTTCCTGGTTGTGGTGAGTTCTGGGGACTTGCCTGATTATCGTGCATCTTCAGGACCTGCAGTTGCAGGCGTGTTGCAGCACTGATAGCAGGAACCACAAGTGCCCTGAGAGCGATCAGAGCAGCTGGGAAATGGCTGACAGGAGGAGGAGAGGCACAAGAGTCAAGTTTGCTCTGAGTAAATTGTCAGTTATAGTCCATGCTGACTCCTCACCTGCCTCTTAGGCACTGGGACCCACGGTGGTTTGAAGAGGAATTTCTTTCCATGGGCGACCTCGAGGGCAGTGCCACACGGCATCTCTGCTGCCACTTTTGACACGTGCTCAGACTGGCATAGTCAATCCTTAGGCTGGACCTGGGGATTTCATCTGAATGAGGGTGTTTATCTGTGGGGCACAAGAGCAGATTAGGGCTTCCTTTCCTTGACAAGTGAGTTTTAAGGAAACAAAGTGAGCTGAACTTCCTTGTTGGCATGGAGCTACGCCCTGTGCCTGGACTGCAGAGCCAGCTGCACTTGGATCCAGAGGAGTGCCAGGAGCTTCCAAGGAGCTAGATGGGCTCAAGGGACCCCTTTTGAGATGTGTGACAAGTGATGGTTGTTCTGCAAGGTCAGAAGGCTGCTTTTTATTAACAGTGAGTCATCACAAAAGTCACAAAACATCTTCTAGCCACATCTGCTCATCATTTTTGGCACTGAACTCCCTGGCCCAGGAGCTGGCACTTGGCTCCTAACTTTTCCCCTGCCCCTGTCACAGAACCTTGCCTGCCTGGATCACTCTTGTGAACACTGAGCTCTCATTTCTCAGGTCTAGTCTGGCCATCTGTGTGCCCAGTTTCATCATGTCTGACCTTGGAGAAAGGCAGAGCAGATCTGGAAACCTAACATCAGCTGGTTAGACAGAGAAGATGGGGAGGTGGTGCTGTAGGTTGACAAAGACCTTAGATTAAAACTGGGATAACAAATTAATCACTTCTGGGTGGAGGTGTGTCAGCAGATGCACAACCCACAGGCTGGGTCTGAAGAACATTCAGACCTTTCTCAAAACCCCTGCAGTTAAAGAACTGCTCTGTAACTGTGACCATGGAGAACTGCAATTAAGCAGCTCTGCAACACTGAAAACCCTGTTTTACTCAATTGCAACCACCCCCTAAACAATCCAACAACAAAACCCCCAAAAAAGGGAATTGCAGAGAAGTGAGCAAGCTTAACAGGGCAGAGAATGTCATCCTTCTGGGCTGCAGTTGGGGACTTCCTGTTCTGTGCAACCCTGTCACCCCTGCAGATAGAGAACAGGCGCCCAGAAGAGGAAGAGGAGAGGCTGGGGCCTCCATTACTGCCAGGCTGGCCAAACACTTCATGCTGGGATGTCTGTAGCTGCAGGGGGGGACAAGGACCAGAGGCACAGGGCACTCTCACAGCCTGAGTCCATTTTTTATTTTGTTCCAAGAAAAGGAATCAAGAACTTTGTCGAAAAAAAAGAAGGCAACATTGCCATTCTTTAGGACATAATTCATCTGCAGCTAGATTCTCACTTCCATGGACTGTCATTGGCAACTGGACTGCCTCCTGCCCAGCCCCATGGGAAAAGGCTCTCAGCTCTCAATTGCACCTGCTGTACAGACCAGCACAAGCATGGAGCTGCACATTGCTCTTCCCATCATTTCTCACCCAGCAGAAACACAATCTGCTCTGCAAGGGGGGTGCAGCACAATGGCCCACACCTCAAGCCCATCCCTTCTTGCAGTCTTTGAAGTCATCTATTGTGCAAACATGCTGCTGTGCACATCTCACACGTGCTTCCGTGCAGCACAAGGGGCATACAGCAATGCACACCAGCATGCTGCACACCACATGCTGTCTTCTCCTCCCTTCTTTCTACATTCACCTTCTATATAACCTCCTCTCTCGTCTATTCTCATGCTCAAACCCAGCAAATTCAACTCAACTGATGCACTCTCATCTGGTTGGGGTATCAAAAGCAGCCCCTGGGAAGCTTTGCCACTCCCCGCAGGGTGAGGTAGGCAATGGATTCCATCTCTTGTTCTGCCGCAGCATCCAGAAATGGCTCTGAGCAGTGGATGGGCATCACTTACTGGGAAACAAAAGTAAGTATTCAAGTACTTGTAACTGCTCAGTGAATCCTATCACAGCTGTGTCAAAAATGGTATTTCTGATGCAGGCTGCCAGATGCTGGGCCAAAAACCCAGAGTGAGGAATACAGACACCAGGATACAGGGAGCTTAGAAAACTGCCTTTATTCTATTAGTTGTTGGAAAAATGAAAATACAGAAAGAGTTTAGTTGGCTGCAGAACAGCAAGAAGTTCACAGGTTACGAGTCTGATCACTACATGGTAACCAAACTTACACAAAAAGTTTTGTTTTTTTTTAAAGTTTTGAAACTGGGTCCAGCAATGAACTTAAGGCAACTGAACAGTTCAGAAGCTTCGAGTGTGAGCAGGCTGTCTGTTCTCATCCCTACGGCACGTCATGGAAAAAACTCCTGGGTGTGCAGACCACTCAAATGATTCAAATGGGTCAGACTCTTATAAATGAACAGGGGAAGAGGATCAGCTGCTTTCCATCGGACTTTATTTTCAAATACAGTTTCTTAAAAAACCCAGAACACCTTAACGCAGAGGTTACAAGTAACAGTATTAGGAAATCCAATTATACAAAAAATACTACATCTAAGCTGGGGTAAATAGATTTATTTTTGGTAACATACATTTAAACTGGCACTAATTACACAGTAACTAAAAGGTAACTAACATGAAACCACAGAACCCTCACTTTTCCTTAGCTGAATGGGACTTGGTCATTTCAGAGTGATCACATTTTTCAAACTAAATGTTTTACACCACTGAGCCATGAAAATCAGACCTTCCTAAATGTGATAGCACTGAAGCTACGCTTGATTCCACATACAGCCAGGTAACTGTTGTACTCAATTAGAATAGGACGTTAGTTATAAAGTAGTTACAGACCAATCCTCTGTGTTGACAGCTTTTTCTCTTTTTAGAGAGAAGAAAGAAGATAGAGAATTGTCTTCAATTAGCGCCTGGCATATCCTGTGAGTGCAGAAAAGGTTTGTTAGAGGAATGTTGAGGTTAACCTTGGGTGCACAGATGAATTTGATGCAGATTGTTATAAAAATCATGGTTGGCTTCTAAATACTGGTAGCAAGATGACTCGATTTTTAAATCTCTTAAGTAAATTATAGATAATGAAAAAGGCCAGTAATCATACACTAAGATTAATAAACAGCACTTCAAAATTACTCAAGTGCAGGGTGCTGCTTTGGCCATCTTCCCCTGGCCACACTTTATAAGAGAAGGCACCCGGACTTTTTCTTGCCACGCCGGGCTTGCAAAGCAGCTCTAGTGGCCATTTCAAAAACCTCCCTGACACCGTCTTTGGTCTTTGCCGAACACTCCATGTACCCAAATGCACCAATGCGATTTGCCATGTCCCTTCCTTCCTCGGGTTTGACAGGCTCCTGGAACAGCACAAAAGCAACAGCTGAGAACAATCCAAAAACCACATGCACCTGCTTTCCCATTCCCACCCAGCTTCCCAACAAAGGCAAGGAAATGCTTGGATTAAATGCACATAATTCATTTGTTAATTAATTGCCCCCAAATTTAAGTAAATTTTATTTTACATCTGCCCATTTCCTCAAGATGCAGCATGCGCTGCAGCCTGGGTGTGTATATTTGCATACTGCACCAGTGCTTGAGGACATGATCAGTCCTCTAATACCTCGGAGCTTCTAGGCCACAAGACCCTTTGAAACTTGAGCAAGATAGTAGATTTCAGACAAAACACATGCAACTCTTTGCCACAATAGTAACAAAAGCCTGTGAATAAGCCCCCAACTTAATACCTCAGTCTTTGTATAAAACCAAGCACACTACGCAACACAAGCAAAAATTCCAGAGCAGACTATGTGCAGTCCCAAACCCAAGCTGGGGGTTTCAAACATGATCTGAAAATGAAACCTGGTGATAGGCTCAGGAACAAGCTACAGCACATGTGGTTATCACTTCAAAACACCTATCAATAAAACTGTTTCCTTTCCCATCCTTAACATACAAAATAAACAACCACCCATGCGTGCAAGCACTTGATGTGCTGATGTCTCCTAATTAATCTGTCTACTTCAGGTACACAGCTCTCCAGCACGGACTGCAGCTGACTCAGTAATCCAATATAGCCATTTTCACTGTTGAGAATACCTTTTTCTAAAAATTACATTTCCAAATATGAAAAAAAAGCACTCAATTAAGAGTAAAAAAATACTTTCTGGTTTCTGCCATGGCTAAGTGTTCATTAAGCAGTCCATAGGGAGCTGGCAGTAGCTGCAGATGCCTGTTTAAAGCTCTGGTACAACCACTACACACTTTCTTCTCCAGGACTATCAGAAAGGAACCTGCCTGCTTCATTTTGGCCAGCTCTCGTCTTGTGTGTTCGTCATTCCTCAGGTCCTTCTTGTTTCCTACCAAGATGATAGGCACGTTTGGGCAGAAATGCTTCACCTCCGGGGTCCACTTCTCTGGGATGTTTTCTGAAAAAAATAAATACAAGTGTGACTGTACTAAAACCCACTTCTGGGGAGTTTTATTTTAAAGCTTCTAGCTGCTGCCTGAGTGGTTTTAACTTGCTAATCCACATTGATGCTCTTAATTAGGGAAGCAAATAGACTTGTTCTGGAGCTCAGTAATTATAAATTAGGCAACTTTTTTTTTTTGTCCATTATAAGCAGATGTCAGTCACTGGAATGCAGAACTAGGAGAGTATAATCTCCAGCCTCTGAATGTTTACACCAGTGAGAAAGCCCTCTTCCAGTGTGGCTCTAGCCCATGCTTTTAACTCACCAAGCAGACAGCAAAAAAACCCAGGCTATTTGGGACCAGTAACTTGAAGTGTTTCAAGCTCATCTCTCTTGAACAAATGGAGGGGGAAAGGAAGGGATGAAAACACAAAGCTAGCTTTCCCATTTACACAAAAGTGACTCTATTTTCATGGATAGTGTGGCCTCAAGTGTGTAAGAGCCTGTCTTTTTCAGGGAGAAATTTAAAAAAAGGTAAAATAAAATCCAACCTTGCGTGGGCCATGTCAGTCATTGAACACCTTATGTGCTCACAGGGCTCCTGGAGACAGAGAAGTGTCCTGCTTGCTTGGGGTCACCAAGCAGCACCTCAAAGGGACAAGCACACCAGCCACGCTGCCTTGGCCCACCAGACAAATGTTGTGTGGTTGGGGGTGCTGGTCCAGGCCAGGGAGCTGCCTCCCTGCCAAGCACTGCTCCCATTGTGCAGCACAGCCCTGGGGGCACAGCGCACTGCTGAGGCTCACAAAACACCCCTCAGCACTGCTGCAGAATGCACCTTGCTTTAAGATCTTTGTCTGAAAACTACACATTCAAACCAGAATGAATATTGAAACTAGGAATGCTCTCCATCATTACAGCACATGAAAATACATTTTACAGCACAATTTCCAAGGGAAAATTGCCTTGTTTGGCTTCAACAAGGCCAAGTGCTGGGTCCTGCACTTGGGCCACAACAACCTCATGCAATGTTACAGGCCTAGGAAACTGTGGCTGGAAAGTGTCTGGCAGAAAAGGACCTGGGGGTTCTAACTGAGGCAGTAGTGTGCCCAGGTGGCCAAGAAAGCCAATGGCATCCTGGCTTGTATTAGAAATCGTGTGACCAGCAGAAGTAGAGAGGTGATTGTCCCCCTGTACTCAGCACTGGTGAGGCCACATCTGGAGTGTTGTGTCCAGTTTTGGGCACCTCAATTCAAGAGAGATATCGAGGTGCTGAAGTGAGTACAGAGGAGGGCAATAAAGGTGGTGAAGGGCCTAGAGAATCAGTCTTACGAAGAACACTTGAAGGAGCTGGGAATGTTTAGTTTGAGAAAAAGGAGGCTGAGGGGAGACCTCATCAGTCTCTACAACTACCTGAAAGGTCATTGCAGAGAGATTGGTGCCAGTCTCTTTTCACAGGTAACTAGCGACAGAACAAGAGGGAATGGCCTCAAGCTGCAACAGGGGAAGTTTAGACTGGACATTAGGAAAATTTTTTTCACAGAAAGAGTCATCAGACACTGGAATAGGCTGCCCAGGGAGGTGGTTGAGTCACCATCCCTGGATGTGTTTAAGGGTTGTCTGGATGTGGTGTTGGTGGATCTGGTTCAGGGGAGAACTTTGTAGACTAGGGATGATGGCTGGACTTGGTGATCCCAAGGGTCTTTTCCAACCTGAATAATTATATGATTCTATGAAATACAGTGACACACAGTTCTGATTCCATTAGTCATCTACTTACCTAAACTATCAGGACTATCAATTGAAAAACACATAAGTATAACATCAGTATCTGGATAAGAAAGCGGTCTAAGTCGATCATAGTCTTCTTGTCCTGCTGTATCCCACAAAGCCAACTCAACCTGCAGAAGAAAGATCAAGGCAGTTAGCCAGATCACCAGGAAAGTTTTGATTCAGAAGACGGTAATCCAAGAAACGTGGATGAAGTATTTCAGTTGACACCACTTAAAGGGAAGAGACTAAAAGACCAACTGCTTTGACAGGAGATCTGTGAGAATCTTCATCCCGTAACTCCAAAAAGTCTATTTATTGCATATTACAAAACTTTTCTTTATATCTATAACCAGTGTCTCTGAAAGGACATAAAAACTACCAGCAGAAAAGCAAGACAGGAGAATTGAACGGAATCAGCTCCAAAGGGCTGGAAATCTCCCTGATAAGCATTCCAGAAATACCAGTTCTCAGTGGAAGTGGATTCTCTAAGTATGTGCTTTTTAGGATTATGCACATTTTCAACCAGTTTACAGCTGGAACCCACAGTGACTAAGAAATGTCAGGATCATACTTATTTGTGCACAAATTCATTAAAACTCCATCACAGCAGAATTTTACACTTGCAATTTGCTTTGAAATAAACCTGACTTCTTGCATAAAGCTTCCTGTTACTGGGAACTGAGTAAAGCAGCTAATGTTAATATTTCTACTTGTGGTCAAGCTACAGGAGAACACCCCAAAATGATTGTTTAAAAGCATAGAAGGAACAGCCAATATTTAAATTAGGAAATTTAGAAACTACAGGCTAGCTCTTAAGATATATTCTTGCTTGAAATTCTATGATACATGTGCCTTTGCAACAGAGTGGGTTCCTTATGTCCAAAAAGTTTGGAAAAAAAGTCCACAGCAGCTCAGACAAAGGCAGATGGGCAGAACTGGAACACACATGTGACCCTGAAAGCGCAATGCAACTGTCTGGTTAAATTGTGACAGTACGAACCTTTAGTTGCATGCACATAAAAAATTAAAAATCCCTCTGTATTTCAGTCAGAAATACTCCTCGAGAGTCACCTCTGCATTCTGATTTGCAAGTGGCAAACACTCCTATTTTTTTAGAGAGATGTCTGTTGAGGGCTCCCTCACAAGACATTTCAAATTTTCCAATTTCCACAAAGCCACTCCTTTGGCTCTATCTAAACAAATGCATTTTGTACCATCACTGTTTTGTCTTCTTATGGCTTCTAAACATTTCCAGTAATGCTCTTCTAGGAAGACAGAGGCAAGTGGCTGTCAAATAGAACAGCCTTAAGCACGGCTCTCCTCAAACTTCTGTAATCAAGTTTTCAGAAGACAAAGTGCTTAGATAAAGTATGTCACCTAGTTATGAAAAGAATCAGCTGACATTTTCACAGTAGAAAATGCACTGCTTAAGCTGCTCATGCAGTTTTTATTTAGATAGTGGCTGCATGTAGCTGATAGGGCACAACTCTCTCTTGAACCCCTTTAGAGGTACAGAGATCCAGGCAGAAGGGAACGAGGAAGTTTGACTAGGTGATAAGATAGGGAAAATTATATCATGCATATTTTAAGCAATAGTCCTTAGAGTCCAAAATATAATATAGAAATTGCAGAAACTGTCACTTGGGGGAAAACATGTTCTAATATTAGTCTAAAAGTTGTTGGGTTTTTTTTTTAAAAAAAACCAAAACATTCATACATTGGGGGAGAAAAGCTATTTTTAGACTCAAATTGTATGAACTGTCACAACTAAGCCCACAAGTAATCCATGCCTGTAAAAGCAGGAAATAAAATGTAACAAAAAGCCCAAAATTAACACAAAACATTTCTGCTCAAATCAGGATTGAAACTGAGCAGCTTCTATTGATCTACTGCCTCTGAGCTAGAATTGACTGAGAGATGTTCTGACTGGATCTGGACCCAGAGCAAAGGCATGTGTGGCAGCAAGGGGTGAGACAGGGAAGCTCAGCACCATCAAAACCTGCCACGTGGTTCAGATGAGAACCCATGGCACTGAGGCCAGCTCCATGTGGTTACAGCAACAGACACCACAGCTGCCTAAAAGGGCTTGAAAATAGTTGAGCTCTCATGGTGCAAAGCTTCTGCTTTGTGTGCTTCTGGAGTTTCCTGGAGGTGACAATTCTACACATCACACACTACCTCATGTGACACAAAGGCAGAAGGCAACCTATCCAGCATGCAGAGAGCAGCCTTCTGAAAACTGCCCCTTGGGGCTCGGCTCTGGCACATTCACTTGTGTGGCAAACAAGGACTCAGAGCTCATATAGACTGAAAACTGATTTTCAAAGTATTTGAAAATAAAATTAAATATTTCAAATGACTAATTTACTGAAGAACAAACTACAGATGAAGCTCAGTGAGCTGTGTGTATGCTTGGCTGCTAAGAACTGTGTTCCTTCAGACAAGCAGTAGAGGTGATGCTGAAGTGCACTACAAAACCCAAACCCCTTTGAAGACTGTCAATCATCTCTTCTGAGAAGGATTCTGCACGTTGCCAGGAGAAGGTATGAAAAGAAGGCTCTTTCCAGGAACTAGTCTTTGTTAACCACAATACCACATTCCTAGCAAAACAGAGTCCACCACACAATTCCAAAGACCAGCAGCCCAGTGTCCTCAGCATGTGGACAAGCCTCCAAATTGCTCCATCCCCTTCCACCAACTGTGACATTTTACTTGGAATAACTGTATGGGTTTCAGAATTTCAACTTGTTAAAGGCTAGAAATTAGTTTCTGAACAGACACTGAATATGAGCAGGTTCTAGCATGGCCAATATTTTTTCCTCAGGAATATTTAATTATGTTTTGCTTAATATTTAAAAATATATTTACAACACAAACACTAGGCACTTGTACTAACCACTTATTAAGAAGCACAGATATCTCTGTGCTATTCTGAACAAATTCAAGTTCATTTTGACTGTCACAGAAGAGTGCACATACCTGCTTTCCATCCACTTCAATATCTGCTACATAATTTTCAAAGACAGTGGGAACATACACTTCAGGGAACTGGTCTTTGCTAAATACAATCAGCAGACAGGTCTTTCCACAGGCACCATCACCCACTATAACCAGCTTTTTTCGAATGGCTGCCATAGCTGAAAAACAAAACAACAACTTATTAATTCACCTGCTGCAGTTTTTAACTGACGTGCTAATAACTAACAACCACTACATCTCCAGTTAATACGAACTTTTAAATCAGGTCTACACATCCAGAGATACAGGTATTTGGAATCATAGAAGTTCAAGTTCCCATTCTTTTCAGAAAAATGTTACCCAGGATTTGTCAACATACTGGTGAGCCACTACGTGCAAAAGTATTAGAAAGGAGAGGAGAGCAGCCCGGTTTAGCATCTATTTACCTAATGTAAAGGTTGAAACAGGAATGTCAGATATAGCAAGTGAGCAGGCAGTGCTGCCCAAGAACACTGTCTGAGAAGCATCTTTTAGGTCATCAAATACAAGATGCTTCAATTCAAGGGCAGTAACATTTTCTTGTCATGGTCACTTGTCCTGACTATAAAGTGCCAGAAGCTGTGTGGAAGTCAGCTGGTCTGAAGAACATCTGCAGCCATATCAGAGCACCAACAGAAGGATCTCAAGGTACAAGCCTGTTCCTTGTATTACAACCACCACACTGCAAAGGATTTTGGAAGGACACATTCCAGTCCTCAATCTGCCTTCCTGAACATCACGTTACCAGGTTACTTTGTGTGCTGTCAGCCTACATTAAGGAAAGGGGACACACAGAGGGAGACACCACTGTGATGCTCCACACAGGTCTCTGCTGTTCAGTGAATTTATTTGTACCAGGAGAATACAAAACTATGGCTTGTTCACATATGACTTCAGGCTCAAAACTACGGTGTGAAAGCCTGAAAGGGTTTACTGAAAGCCTAGAGTCAGGATGGGACTGAAGGAGATGATTGTGTTGGATTTGGCCAATTTCCACAAAGTCAAAAGCAGCCCAAGAAGTATGGATTGATTGTTCATCACTTCCCATAAATGAATGTAAGGGAGGTGATACAAAGATAGAAGAGGGTTCAAACCCACCAGAAGGCAATGGGCTTTGGGAACTCCAACAAGAGGATGTTGTGGACAGAATAAATTTATACAGGCCTAAAGGAGACTGGCTGTGAGTTAATGCATGCAGAAACAACATTAGCCTCAGAACACTCCCATAGTAAAATAACTTGGAGGCTGAGATAATACTTTGGGAAGCACTATATATGTGCCTGCTCTCTTCTCTTCCCTAGGCATTTATTTGCAACCATTGCCAGAACAAGCCAGAGATTTAGGGAGGGACCTGGCTACAAGGGACTGGAATGAACTACTTTCTTCTCCATAACATGAAGGCACTCGAGGGGAAGCCACTTAGTCATCCCATGAAGCTTCCTGGAAATGGAGTAAACAGCAACGCCACCATAATACTTACCATGGAGTGACCAAAATACCACAGAGGGAGCACCCTTGTGAGTTAACTTTTGCCATGACAACCTCAGTACAAAGCTGTGTGAGGATGACTAGGGTGGCTGGTGAGGTGAGAAGAGCTTGAAGAAGCACAGAAGAGAACTGAAGAACATAGCAAAAATGTTTTATCCTTTCTGCCTCCTCCCTTACCTTAGAAAATTAAAGAAAAAGGTAAAAACTAACTATCTAAAAGTAACCTTTAGTACTATTTATGTGCTGAAGAAGCAGTGGCTATTACAAGAGGTTATCTACTTCTGCTCCAGGTGCAAATGGAGAAAGAACATATCATGTCAGCGCAGCAAGGGCTCAAGGGCTTGTCGAGCACACCGTTGTCAGACAACTGCACTGAAGTAATCCAAACTTATCTCTAAAATGAGCTTCTTTCACCTTGTGAATATATATGTACACATATTTAAATTATTTACCTTGGGGATTTAGGGTTATTTTTACATCTGTGGAAGGTTTGAAATTATCCAAGCTTTAAAAAGGTTTTCTTTCAGTGGTTTTAGATGGTTTTGAATACTTTCTAGCAATGGTGATACTTGATTTTTACAGAACTAGAAAACATTTGTCCTCCGTACCAAATCAAAATCAACTATTTACAAGTTCTATCTACTGACAGCTTTGCCTATTCTGCCCTTAAAAACTGTAATGCTGAGTCCTACAAAACCTATGACATGTCTACTCCTGTGCTTGACAATATATACTAGGAGAAAATTTCCCCCAATGTGTATCCTCATTACATTCTTTGATGTAATATAACCTCTTTACTTTTTTCTTACTTGTCATGCATGGGCACGGGAGAACAGATTATTCCCTTTCCCTAGTGCAATTGAGAATACATGTCTTAATTGAGTCTTCTCTTCAGACAAAACAAGTCCAGTTTATTCATGCATTCTCTGTAAATTGTATTTCCTGGACTCCCTTCTGGGCACAGTCCAACTGGCACAAATTTACCAAAGCATGGAGCCCAAAAGCTGATTCCAGTATTTCACCTCTGGCTTTATGAACATTAACTAGAGCTGAAGGATTATTTTATTGACCTTCCAGGATAGTGTTGCTTAAATACCATACTGGAAGCTTATGTCTTCCCCCTGTCTCCTACCCTCTTCCCTTCAAGCCAACGCTGTTGATACATTCAGCTTTTAATTCACAGTAACTCCCAGATCTTTTTTCACTGGGACTGCTCTATAGTAAGTTGCTCTCTATTCACACAGCTCAATATTCTACTATTATGCTTTTATTTATCCTTCCTTTGATTGACGTTTTATATTGATGCAAGTAGACACAGATGCCTCAGGGTGTCAGGTCTGACCATTGGACAGAATCCTCCATCAACTTTGGAAGGAAGTCACCAAACATCACAACTATTTGTTTCTTCCTGACATTAGTGATTACAAGCTTTTCAGCTCTATGATACTTGAAGTTTCCTATCTATTGGTGAGGTTGAACCCTTGTTGCCACAACAACATACTTCACTTCTATTCCAGCTGTGGATGTTCAAGGATGGAACACTGCCGTTGAGACTGCACTCAGCTTTCTTTTAACAACAAATTAATCTTGCATCACTGAAGGTCTCCGTGTGTATGGAAATTGTTTTAGTGGTGCTACAATGCCCCAAGTCCCCCTATTTGGTCTTCAAATTTTAGCAGATACCTGGCCATGGCAACAGCATCCCATAATCTACGCATTAGCATATTTACAACAATAACTTCCTAATTTAGAAGATCCAGTGTATAGACCAGCATCTTTTAGCTAATGACTTTTAGTTAAAATAAATACAGTTCTATCTAGTGGGTAGCCAAAAGGATTGTCAGGTCTGGCAAATACTCAGAAAAGCAACGTCCCTATAGTACAACAGAGGAAAATTATTATTGTTTAGAATGGAGCTACACCTCAGTGGGGCAGAGCACAACTACAACACTAAGCATTCACAGCAGTCGAGTCTTTCTGCTGCATTTTGACACAGTCTTGTTTTCTTAAGTATTCTGAAGCCTGGAAATAAGTCAGATTTGGACCAGCAGTAGGAATCAAAAAGCACTTTGCTAGCCTAAAAAGTTGCAAGCTGTACAGTACTGATGTTACTTACAAGTTAATATTTGCTGCAGCACAGCCTGTCACCCATGAGTATGAGTCTACATGTAGAGGTAAAAAACTCCATGAACCTCGTAAGAGGATTTCACAAACAGACCAAATCCAAGCTACCACTACCTCACTGTAACTGAACACGAGTACTACACATTCATCGTTTTACAAAATCCATAGAGCAGGCAGAAACCAGTAATTCCAGAAAGCTGCTGGAACTGCATCACTGATGATGCACACAGAACATGAGCAAGAAATATTCTATCCTGATGAGCACAGAAGGGCTGCAGTGATCTAGGGGAACTGGCACTGTCTTCTGCAGTAGGGCAACAGCATCTGGAATTTTTCCTACTTAAAGGAACCACTCCTCCCATCTTAGCATTTATAGGATTTTTAAAACCAAAGTCTGCTGGATTCAAAGTAGAAACTCTCACAACATGACTCAAGTGACTCATCTGAAGAGATTAAATTGTGACATTTCCTCAACCTAGGCCAGTGCCTTTCACAGGTATTACAGGAGCTTTAGACATCGTTTGCTCAACCCCACTAACATCACAGCAGGTTACAACACAAGGAGCTCCTGTTTGCTGAGAGTTGCCACACTAACATCCTTGTTACATGAGGCTGGTATTTCTAAGTGCAGACTCATGCAGCATAAAGCCCTGCTTGTTAAGAGAACCTAGCAAATACTCCAGAAGAATGAGAAATGGGGAAAGTTTTTTTTTTCCCATGTTTTAAACATACTCCCCTCCAAGTATTATTGTTTACTGCAATGGAATTTGCCTCTTCTCTGCAGCATACTATTTATTTTCCCAAAGAGCAACATTTTCAGTGTGTCCTCTCCTGCAAATCCCAAGGCCACACAACATGAGTGAGGATTGTGGACAAGCTGTTGACATTCTGAAGCTGGATAAGCTGGTAACATCCCAGCTTTGCCCATCTTGCTCTGGATCTCATCCTGGAGAAAGCAGTAAGGTGGAAGAAACAGCCCTGTACCATCACATAGGTACTTCAGCTAGATTTTACTTCAATTACAAATTAACTACTACCAACTTTATATTGCCTGCTATGCCACATGTGCAGATCCCTTGTATAATGCACAGTTTTGTCAAAAAAAGATCTGGATTACTGCATATGTTAGCAAGAACTCAGCAGCAGAAACAGTTCAGCAGAACCAAGATTTTTCTGCTGCTGATGGGGAAACAGCCTTTAAATTATTTTCCCAATTCATCTTGCTGAAGTATTTAAAATAAAAAATGTTGTAAAGTGAGGGTTTTGAAATATTGTAGAGACTGCTTTGCTGCTGACTCCTCCACACTGAGGGCTTAAAGACTTTGCTACTGAGCAACTTACAGCGTGGCACTCTTCTCACTTGCTTCACTTCCCCTTCATTCAATCAGCCCTGCGCCGGGCCAGCAGGAGGAACAAAAGGCTGAGGAACTAGAAGATTAAACCCTTCTTACCCCCACCCCGACCAGTCAAGCCCTGCCCTCTACCTACCACCGGGGAGAACTGCCTCTGCACCAGGAACTGAACTCTTTAAACGCACTCTTGCCCAAGCTTGAAGGGGAGAAGGATCAAGCTTCCCCAAAGACTCCAGTGGTGAAGAGGACATTGATGAGCAGCCTTTTCCCACAGCTTTCTTCTGGCTGTTAAGCAAGGTCTGGCATCAAAACTGAGAACTACCTACAACTCAAAGCAGTTTGGGAGCAGGAAGCAGATCATCCCAAAAGCAAACAGGCCTGTGTTTAGGGCAGCTGTGTAGAGACAGTGGGAGAAACTGAGTGTGGTTCATTTTGGGTGGGGGAAATGGTCCAAAAGACCAGAGAGCAGGGAGTGGGCAAAGAGGCCAGGAGAAGGATGGCAGAAGGACATAACTGCTCAAGTCCAGCCTCCTCTAGTGCAGAACCCAGGATTCCCACATCGCCCAGTTCTGGAATTGCCAACATGTGGCAAGCATCAAAACCTTCTTCTCTGGTGAAGTCCCAATGGAAAATGTCTGCAACTAAGTGTTTTTGATTTTTTTTTCCTCCACTACCTTTTCATTGGCAAAAGTATGCATAAACAAACATCAGAAATATTGAAGCTTGCTTTTTAAATGCTATTGGTGCTACCTTAAATCAGCTCCCTTGAGCATACATAAGCCTATGTGTGCTATCATGCTATTTTTTTCCACATAGCCCATACAGGATGGCCCAGCTCTTAAATAGCAACAGTTGTGAAGCAAAAAAACCCAACAAAACACAACAAACTTTGACCCCAATTCACCTCTTACAGAAGTTGCAAAATGGGTAGCAAACAGCCTCAGGACTGCAATAAGAAAAAAAAAAAAAAAAAAAAGAGGAAAAAAGGTGATTCAATCACATAAAGGAGCTGGATGCTTCTGTTACAATGCTCCTAAAAAGATCCTGGATGAACTACATGCACCAAAACATGCTGCAAGTAAGCACTTATTTATTGTTTTTGTTTCTCAAGACATCCAGAACAGACCTCATCTGTACAGCTGCACTGGAAGGAAAGCCAGACAAACTCCATGCTCAGAGCAATCATGCTCACTTGGTACCATGTACAACTTGAAATAAAATATTACTGTGGTAGAAATACAGTTCAATTACAAGCCATTAGAATACAAACACTAAAAACATGAAAGCAGTCACCACTATAAAGGACAGAGTCAACACAGTTTATTTGAATAACTAAAATTTACTTAATTCTGTGCAAATCTGCCTGTAGACACTTGCATTCATAAACTGATAAGCCACATGAGCTGTTTCCCAAAGGCCTCATTACCAAAGCTTTAAATGTATTTATAATTCTTGCAGCATCCAGCACATAAAGCAGTTTGACAGTACCGCAAATCAGACCTATTTCTAACTACAGTGCTACGTGGGAACAGTTGGTAAGAAAAAGATACCTGCTGGGGGTTTTTTGGAGGGTTACGTATGAAATTTAACATTTGAAAAAAGTCCCAAAGCTGGTAAAGCACAGGGCAGGCTACTGATGTTGCTAATTAAATGTAATCCACAGAGAAACAGGAATCTTCTGTTATATGACTGAAGTACAATTGAAAAACTGACACAAAAGGTCAGCATGGTATCCAATGGGATTAAATATTGGTCATAGGTCCTTGGACAGGGTGAGCCGAGTGTTCAGCTTTCTGCTAGCAGTTTATTCAGACTGTGTGTTAACCATGCTCAAGTCTGGCAAGTTTTACTAGTTTGGGAAAAGTGCTCTGCAAACGTAGCTGTACATTTCCAGAGCCAGCTTTAAATTGGCAGCAGTTTAGCTGTTACAACCCCAGCTAATAAACCTCACCAGGTCTCAGCTATCTCCACAAATAACCAGCTCAAGCCTCTTTGTACCACATCACCAGAACTGGGAGCAGGGTCAGCTTAACTGCATTAGGTCTTAACGACATTGGTTCAGTGCCAGCCTTAATGACCAATGAATTTTATACAGTCATTAAGAGTTATCCAAAAGCACAAAATTGGTGTTTAATAGACAAGAGTGTACAACACATTTCAGTTAAATGCACCATGTGTTGCTTGTGCTGCCTTTACAATGGCTGAAGTAGGGCAGGAGACAGCTCATCCAGCAGAAAGCCTGACAGTGCCAAGGTTTTGAGGAAACCTGAGTCGTCAGTCAGTGCTAGACCGTGTTGTGTGTCATGTGGACAGAGTACGGCTAATCTGAGATATCATGTGAAGTCTCAAAGCTGGATTCATCCTATCAAATTACAGCCTTTGCCCTTGCTTTCCTCTTCAGGATAAATCCTGAATGACAAGACACATTTCATCCAACTTTCAAAGAATAAAATTGCTTTGGATTCTGATAAATTTTCTTGATTTCCAATCACCAGAGGAAACAGCAAACCCTCCTGCCTTGTTCTCCCTCCCTATGCAGCCCACCCACTGGTGCTTTACAGGAATGATGTCTGAGAGCAAGATCAAATTCTTTTGTTAAAATGCCTGAGCCATGACCTGGGCAACTTTCTACACTCAGCGTTGTCCCCCAAAAGCAGCTCCAGCAGACACAGACCAGGACACCAACTTGTGGCTACAGCTAAACGTACACTTTGTGCATCTAGAGACTCAGTCCTTCACTGCAACTCTACACACATGTAAAAATGGGAACACTAGCTGGGGACTTAGTCCCTCCACCTCAGCATCTGGCATTAAGGATTGGCTTAGGGGTGGATTCCTACAGCAAAACAGGAGAAAAAGGAATGGGAAGCTTCCCCTGCCGTACTGTCCAGCCTCCAACCATTTTCAGCTCAGGACCTTCTTGGGTCAGACATGGTTCACATGAATTTGGAAACCTCAAAAAGATTTCTCTTCCATGAGCTTGCCCAGACTCCCTTTGAACCCATGTAAACTTCCAGGGCTCACAACATCCTGTTGGAGGAAGTTCCCACATCTTAATTACACATTGTGTGTAAAACCACTTCCTTCAAATTAAAAATTGTCCCTATTAGTTTCTTTTACTGCCTCCTTACTCTGAAATTGGAAGAAAGCAAAGAGTTTACACCTCGCTTACCCTCTTTTCTGCTGCTCACCTAACAGACCTTCCAGAATGAAGCAGCCTAGCATAGAGCTGATTTTGTGGTTTTTTTAAATACCTTTACACCTTTGACAATAGTGACTGGCTGACCTATTAACTGGCTGCTCCTTGCATACGGCCTAACAAAGTGGCGGAGGTGTCATGGTGAAAAGCTTCAGCCAGGAGAGCCCTGGAAAGCCCAGCACTGCATACCTTCCCATCCCACACCATCCATCACAGCCCCAAAGGCACCAGGGCTGCTAGAGCCCAGAGACACTGCCGTTTTGACAAGGGTGTGCTGTCATACCCACTCACACCACCCTATCAGAGAACCACACCCTGAGCTGCATTTCAAACACAAACAAGCTGCAGCTTGGTCATTCCCAGCACACGTTTTCACTCTGCATTATCTCAGGTGTGGACTATCTTGACTTTAATTCTTCTAACAGAGAATCCCCTACCATGCCTCTTGCTCCAGCATAGTGACATTTTCTGCACTGGTGATGTGGTTTTATTTGTCACTTCCTCATTTATTTGGCCTCTGCCAATTTCTTCATACTGGTATTTTTTTTTCTCCCAGGTGACTGGTAAGAAATACAGCCCAAGAGCTAACTCCTGTGTGGCCTTGCTAAACACAGACTCATTTGGGTCTCCACCTGTCTTTAAAAGCTGTCCTCCTCCTACTCAATTTAATAGGAACCATATCTGTTCTGTCCTGGTTCAGTTTCTCACTGAAATTGACACACAATTACTGTCAAGTGCTAACCGAAGGTTACAATGAACACCTGTACTTAACAACCAAACTGAAACAATTAACTTTTTTTGTTTCTATTTCCCCCCAACCAGGCTGAGTGACATCGCCTTAAGCCTTTCCTGAATGCTTTTTTACTTATTCCATCATTATACCTAAGATTGATGTCTTAGTCTGATGGGATTATAATCATCAAGGTTGTCCTACTTCTTTTTATTTTTACTGCATATTAGCATTCTTTCAAACTCCTTAAACTGCTGCACTATGTAAAGAGCTTTCTGGAAAAAAAAAAAAAAAATAAAATCCCTCCATACTCAGGCCAGACAGCTTCAGAGCTAAGATAAAGATCAAAACAGAAGTGTCAACTACTCAATCTGGTCAGATTAGGCATGTGATACCATTCAACGTTGTTTTTTTTAAAACCCACTTATTTAAAGAGATAATCAAAATACCTAATTACAGTGAAGTTCCCTGTGGATGGATAAATAACTGGTGAAGGATGGGAAACCAGACAGAAAGAAATGCTCAAGTCTCACAGAAGACCACCAGCAAGTGGAATCTGCACAGCTTGACATTCCTAAATGACCTAAAGAAGCAAAGAAAAAGAGCAATATAACAAAATTTACTGATGATGTAAAGATGTTCAGGTAATAAAGCACTTACTATGATGAATTTCAGAGACTTAGAAGATGCTGTGCTTGTGCAGTGAAATTTGAAATAGATAAATGTGAAGTGATACATAAGGTAAAAACCATATCCAACTTCCTACATGAACTGATGGACTCAGAGCTACTCAAGAGCAGTATTTCAGGGTTATATAGTTAACTCCTTTAAGATACAAGCTCAGCACTCTGAAGAGCTACAAATAATTTTTAAATTCCAGCATTAAGAATTAGGAAAAAACAGGAATCATTAAGCTGATGTGTGAATCCACAAGCACACCTGCATCTTTTGACTCTGTGCAGTTGTGATCCTCCCTAGGTCAAAAGGCTGCAAAGGATCTGGAAATGAGTCAGAGCAAGGCAGCATGGATGATTAAAACATAGAACATGATCCATACAAGGAACAACTATGGCAGAACTGGTAAAAAGACAGTCTGAAAGACATGGAACTGAAGAAGAAAACAACTGCAGACACTCTTCTAAGATTTTAAGTGGTGGTGACAAAAGCCAGGGCCTGAGTGTTCATCTTGTAAAAGAAGGACAAGGGCACACAGGATATGCCATGTTCAAAGCAAAGGCAGGCAAGTCTCCCAGCAGGGCACACAGCAAGGCTTTGCTGTTTCTACCACATCTCAATGTTTTAGGGTCATAATTTCTTAGTCACAGGTTTCTCTCTGAGCTTCCTTTTTCTCCCAGTTACTTTCATGGCTTTGTGCTTCTGTTCTGCATTTTCTACTTTCAGTTTCTACTTTTTTCCTAGTTCATGTGTAGGATTTTCTTCCATTGTTTTTTAAGTGCAAAGAAAACAGATGCCTTCATTTCCTTTCCAAGTCAGGTTATTTAACTCTCAGCACTTGATTGGGGAAAAAATATCGCAAAAGGAGGTTCCTGAAACATCTTTTTTAAGCCTGTTTAAGCCAAAATTGCTAGAAATGAAAATAGCAGTATGTGCAAGCAGAACACTGTCTTAACATTGTCACTGTGCATCTTGTTTTGCAAACATAAAACCCAGTAAGGTCCTTCTGGTCCACTGCAAATTTTCTTCTCGACTATTTGCCAAGTTGACCACTATGCTGTTCATGTCCCTGCTTCTATACAATTACTAAATTAACACAATCTCAGAACCTGGGGAACAAAGCTTTTTCCAGCATTCCAGCATGTCTACCATGACATGTACCTCTCCAAGGCTGAAAGCAAAGCTGGGACTACAGGGTCAGAAAGCAGCATTTTGTCCTCAGGACCTGTGGTTACCATTGCTGTCCTTCCACCCTCACTTAACATTCTTGATACTTTGCCCCTACTGACTAGATCTTTCCTTATCTGTAGTACGATGACTTAGGAGGGCACTCCTCTTACGCAACAGCGAGTACCAAGATTACTTCACACAAAATTAGATTAGGGCTTAATATTGAGGTAATTATAGCAGATCTGTGGATCCCCACTCATGTGCAATCTGCAAAACACTTCCCATTTGTGCCAGATTTTTTTTTTCTTTATATCCTTTCTGCCCAGACACCTCCAGCATGTCAAATGGGATGCAAGGTGCCCACATGCTGAACAAAGCCAGTTCTGCCTGGGTGAGATAGCTGTCTTTAAGCACCCACCACTGGCCTGCAGCTGACAGCAGAAGCACATAGGGACAAGAGAAACTAACAACAGCTCTTGAAGACAACCATCCTTTTGTACCCACAGCTGATGCTCTCATCAGTGTTCCTCCCACCACACAACACCTGTTGAGATTGTGCTGGTTCAGATCAAACACCTATCAGTCACCCTGCCTGACACATACAAGGTACCTCAGATGACTAAAAGAAGGAGCAAACACATTAATAACTCTGCAACTGCATTTTCTCAATTTCCGGCTTGGGGATATTCTTAGTCTTTTTAAAATATTTGTGCTCAGCAGCCCATTTGATAACATCTTCTACTGTGATTTCACCTGTTTGACTCTGAAGCCATGCAAATCGCTGTCATTCCAAGCCCTTGGTGGCACTGCACAGACTGTGGGAGAGGCACCGCCCGTTTTGATCTAGACCAGACTGCTCAGTCATGTCTTTGCCAAGCTGAAGGGTTCAAATCTTCTTAAGCATCCCTTGTACAGAATCCATTCTTTATCCCTGATCATTCTTCTCAGCTGCTTCTTTGCTTTTCCAGTTGCACTGTATCTCACAGCCCACCTTCCTTCATGTAAAAACCACAGTGATCAGTGTTCCAAGAGCTGAGAGCCATGATCACCCTCTGCTTTCTGCTTTATTCCCTTCCCCAAAGCCCTCACATATGCCCACATGCTCACTGCTGAACATTAAACCCACATTTTCACAGAATTATGACAAGTTCTTCCTTTTAATTGGCAATTAAATTTTATCCCATCAGTGCATAAACGAAGTTGGGTTTTTCCCCCGCTTTGTATTTATCTGGAACAAATTTCATTTGACATTTTACTGCCTGTTATTCAGTGTCAGAAGGCTGAGCTGCAATTCTTCCTAGTCAGCTTGTCTCTTCTTCCCTTACTCATCAGATCATTTATGAGTATGCTGAACAGTCCAGGTGCAACACAGATTCCCACTCTTCTCTTGTCCCAAACTTCCCTTCTCTGTGCTTGTCAAGTAATTAAAAAACTCCAGTAGATTTAAGCAGCACCATTTATTTTGCAAAAGCCATGTTGACTTTCTCCCACCATAAGTTGTTAGTCCATATGTTTATTTTTTTTTCTTTGGTAGTTTATTTTTAAGAAAGACATTGAACTCTGTGAC